>NW_009259977.1:1194841-1224517 GCF_000687185.1 Egretta garzetta
GGAGAGCTGCGCGCTTCCCCGGCAGGACCGGGCAGGGGGTGTCACTGCGGGGCGCGGGAGGCAAACGCACGCACACAGCGGCACTTGGGAAACTGCTGATTGCGAGGATGCCCTTGGCGATACCGTGCCGTCTCTGCCTGCTTCCTCCCCTTCCTCCTGCCCAAAGGAAACCGAATCTTGCAGGAATTCTAATGCTCAGCTAATGAGAGGAGCATCGCAGCATCCCTAAACGCCTGAATTACCGTTAAATCAGGCTGACAGCAGCTCTTTATGAGAAAGTTTGGGGGAAAAAAAATTACATCAAGACCTGTCTGAGCACTGCCTTGTCCTTTTCAGTACATCAGGTATTAATTCTGTAATGTTCAAACATTTTTGTGCTGCTCAACTTTCGGATACAATAAATTAATGCCACTGAGCTTTAATTCCACATGTAAACTTGCATCAATCACATATGGGTACTCTGAGGATAAGATACATGTGCTACCCCCTGCGGGTTAGGAGTAGGGAGTTGCTCTAAGTGCTAGAAAATGAAAACCAGTAATAATGTGTGTGATAATGAGGAAGCAAGCTTTAAATCATAAGTGTATGATTCCTTAAGAAAAAGTTTACATGAATAATCACCCTGTACATTGCATCATCTGTGCAAACAACAAACACAGCCACAATATTCTTAAGTTCCAATGTAGTTCACACGTGTATCACGTACAGAAGTGTCTGAAAAGCACGCACCTGTATCCCAATGCCTCTACTTACGGCTTTGGGGCTGGGCCTATTTCTTTTGCTGTATTAAGGCCCAAGGAGTGACCCTGTATCCCCTAAATAGGTAACTCAGTGGAACTGCTCTTGAATGCACCTCTGCCCAGTCACACCAGTTGATGGAGCTGGGTCATTTCAAACAGTACGTTCAGAATTTATTATTCCTCATCACACATGAAGCAGTGTTAAGCTAATGGCTGGACACCTTTAGCTCCATCGTGTTTAAATCTGTCAATGACTGAGATGTATAAAGTTAGTCAGACCTTTCTTTTCAGGATCGAAATTTGAATTATCACGTTATTACATCAGATTCTCTCAAAAAGTATGTCCTGCTCTGCGACCCAGGTAGGCTGATCCCTATTAATTTCATTTAAAGACCCCTGTGATGGATCTTTAAATCCACCCCGTGGATCTCCTGTATTTCTTATTTCAGCCTTCCAATTCTAAAATCAAAACAAAAAAAAAAAAGGGTATAGGAGGCTTATGGGTCCCACAAATGTAAACTGGGGGTCAAAACATTATGCTAAAGTTCTTTAAACTACTAAAAACTGATTTTACAGTGGGTAACTTTGGTTACTCTTTGCAGTAGAAGATCTCTAAACCCATAGTTACTAATCTGTCTATGAGAAAGTGATACTAGTAGAAGCTTAGTGAGTATAAATTAAACACAAGGCTGGCAAAATTTCTTCATCTCTTTCTTAATGTGTATATTTAGGCCCCCTTGTAAGAAAATAATTTTCAACACTCCGATTAAATATTACTGACTGCCTTGATACGTTTCTCATATGGCCAAATACCTCCTACTTCATCAGCACTTTCATTAAGACTGAACTGATAAAAAACCCTGAAACAAAAAAATTCCATGTAAAAAATTTCTACCCTTTGATGATACGTGCTCATGTAGTATGAGCCAAGCTTTCTGGATGGTAAAATTTGGAATTTTGGCCATTAAGTTCTCCTGGGTAAATCCCAGCTCACATCGAGCTTACTGTTGATTGATTCAGGGTAATATTAGAGCCCATCTGCCAAAAGACGCTTGCACAGGACCATGCAGCCCTGGGTTTATGAAACAGAGCAAGAAAGGAAGGGGCGTCTAGTGCCCTCCCAGATGAAGCAGCCTGTAATTCCTTTCTCTTCTCCACATACATGATTTTCAGGGTGGCACCAAGGATCAGCCTTGCAAAGATCTTCAGGTATCTCAATTTCTTTCAAAATCTGACCTGTAGTCTCACACTATCCACTCACCTATCTGTGATAGGTCACTGGCAATATTTCTCTAGCCAGCTAGAATTTAAAACTATTTTAAGGTGCTAAAATAACAAACAGGTGAAGCTCACGCAAATATGTGAGCTACACTAAAATCCTTCATTAAAGCACACAGAAATCTCACAGGCTGGAATTAATAAAAAGTTATCTTTAAGCATTTGAGCATTCCTGTCGAGAAGTGAATACTCAATGGAGTACTAAGGACTACTCAGGAGATTAAAACTAAACCCCGTCCAGGTTTTTGTTCGTGTCCCCTGTCCTGGATGACAGAAGTGGGTATATATTAAATGACTAGATGAGAGCTTCTCTTCTGGAGTCTCAATACCTCCATATTCTCCTCTTGTATAAATATTGTCAAAAAGTTTCTCTTGGGTTATTTTTCATACCTGTTTTCCCTTTGTTGCCTTCACGTGAAAGAACTTTCAACTGCAAGTCATATCTTTCTTTAAAGAACTCCGTATTCAAAAGTTTGCCATTGTTATTATCTACAAGGCTCCCTGCCAGCTGAGGTTGAAGGTTTGGTTTGGTAGGTGGCTATAGGAAGAAATAATTGTTGATTAGAAGATAAATTATGGGCAGAGAAATAAAAGCCAACAGAGATAGCATGATATGGCTGCATGGGTCAGTGGCACAGCATGGAACGGTGCCCAAATATTCTGTTTTCTCTTCCAGAGCTCCACGCATTAAAATATTTCTGTCCTAAACATGATGCATCTGAATGTACCTGCCTGTATATCACGGAGACAGTAACCACCTTCAGAAAGGTATCTTGCTATTTATCTGTCCTTGTAATATACAGTACGCTTTTGATAAAAAAGTGTTGGCAATTCTACCCTAAAGTCATAATTGCATGAAGCTACAATTCACAGTAATTTCTGTAGGAAATGTTTACAAAAAAAATACACAAATTTAAATATAATTGTCCAGTCGTGCACTTAAACAAGTTGGCTTTGGAAGGAGACATTTTCCAATTTAAAGGAAATTATCAATAGCAAGAGAACAAAATAAATGGCAGGTAGTGAAAGGCTCTGTTGAAACACGATGTTTTGAACAAATTCACAGTCAGAGTTTAATTCTTACAATCTCTTAGATTTCTTTTCTGAAAAAAAGCCTGTTTCACACTTTCTTAAAATTCGAAAAATTTTCCCCTTACAAGTAAAATGTCTTCAGAGTTTATTTCCAAATTATTTTTTTCCCCTAGATAGTATTGGAAATGAAACGGGTGTGCGATTATTCTAATCAAGAGGCACCCAGATTCTTCTGAAAAACAACAGGGTTTGCACCTTGTGCAAGAAGGCAGCCAGTCAGGAAAAGAAACACTGCTCTTGTTTTCTTGGCTGCCAAATACTGGAATACATGGGACATCGTGGAGTACAAGACTCAGACTGCAAAACTCAGGGCCTGTGGAGTCCAAGGTGGAGCAGACACCTCCTGAGGATCAAAGGGAACTGGCAGCAAGGAGCACACCACAAAGACAAGCCTCAGCGTGGCTCTGTGAAACCTACTCAACGTAATAAACTACTTGACGTTTATGGACTAAAAAGCAATACTTGAAGAAGGGGTTATTTAAGGAGATTATTCAATGAGCAGAAGTTTCCCCAGCTTTACTGAAGTATTTTAGTCTTCCTGCCTCTTCGTTCATGTACCGTCTTGATCTTCGGAGGCTGCAGTGACGAAGGTTCCTCCAGCTTCCATCTAGGCCATCTGTTTTGTCGGCTGTCAGCCTGTTTAGGTCTTGAAACTCATCGTGGAGGTGCACGCAAAACTTTTATTGGCCCTTCTCCCACACGTTTTTGCAAAACAGACAATTAGTATCCTTACTGTCAACCACCCAGACCATATAGCCTTCTCCTTATGAACCCTCTTCAATGGTATCCGGGCCAATAAAGCAACTGCAAATGCTGCAGGACTAAATTCTGTTCCTCGAAATATTTGGGAGGACCGCTGGCTGCCGGAAGTCTGTCATTTGCTTCTGATCATCTAATCAGTACCAGGAGGCAAGAAGATAAGTCTTTTTTCTATATAACTTTGGGGAAAAGATCGTCTTGACAATTGCCCAACACTACCTAAACTGTATTTCAGACTGAGAACACCAACCCACATGTAACGTATAAAACCAAATGGTCATGCATATACAATGAAACATCGTTAGGTTTGGTGCCTGGTGTCTTGTCTTTAGAGCTAATCTGTTGTCCAGTACTGCAATTATATGGGGTAAATAGGTAACTGATAATTACTGCAGTAGAAAAAAAAAAAAAGGTTTCATTGCTTCTAAAAATAGATAATAAAGAAAATAGATCTATGGTATGTGGGAGACAAACCGGAGGTAAAAGATGATGATTTATTGAACAAAATAATTGTTCTGAACAGCAGACTAAGTAAATGCTGCAGATGCTGTAATAAAAGGAAAAATCAAGAGAAAAGTGGTAAAAAAGAAAAAGATCTGAAGTTTTCAAAACATAACTATTCCATGTATTTCTAAGAATGCTATAAATACTATGTACATATTTAATGCTTAAAAACTGTATAATGTATTTGCAGCAAGGAGCATCTATAACACATCCACAACCGCTGCAAATGTATCCCTGCATTTGAAGGGCTGTTCGTTTCATTACCAATGGTAAGTGGAATGGGTGAGCTTAACGTAAACTAAATCCATTTGTGGTGGTTACAAATTTTGGTGCCATAAATGCTTTACAAATCATCTTCAAACTAATTACACATTAGTATACACTTTGGTATGACCCATTGATAGTCAACCCTTCAGACACTGGCAGGAGGTGAAGCCTTGAACGATTTGGAGCAAGTTTGATTTTTTTAAATTCATTACAAGGCACAGAAACCCAGCCACAGGACACAAACTTAAGGAAATGGACAAATCAACTTTCACACAAAAAACATGAAAAAAAGATGGACCATTCTGCACATGGACCATTCTGATGGCAGTTTTTTTCCTTTAACCTCAGATTCCTTAAGCGCTTTTTAATTCTTGACAACTTACAGCATCCTGAGCACGTGTTGTTTTCTGGACACTGTGCTGAATGGAGCTGAACAAGGACCACGATGACAGCTTTGGTGTTTTGGTTAGATTGAATTTGTCATTGATTGAAGCTTGTGCTTTGTAGAGAAAAGATTATTTGCCATGTATCAAATACTGGAGTTTGAAGAGTTTAATGCTTTTGTCTTGGTGTCAGAAGGCGGTGTTAACCTAGTGTTGCTCTGTTGCTGCTGTTACCTTTTATGTTCATATAGTTCTACTTAGGAAAATAATCCCGGGACATTTGTCCCAGACTTTTAAGCTACTATTACATTTAAGTTTCAGATTTCCATCCCAAAGAATAAAATTAACTATATTGTCACATAGATTTAGCTTTAACTTAATTACAAAGTTATAGTTATTTAGTAGAATCTTTAAGTAAAAAGAGAATATTTCTATTTTTAATGCCCTCATAGTGGTATCTTCATGTGTTTAATATCTAAATATCTGTAAATTAGAGAGTTTCCAATTTATTTGTCTGTGATAAAACATTAATCTGTTTCATTTCTCCAGGGACTTGTTATTCTGAAATACCATTTTTCTTTCCTCTTGCTTTGACTTACAGCATATGTAAAATTTCTCTTGAAGAAACATCTCACAGAAACAACGGCATGCCCAATTCATCAGCATCTACTGTTTCTTATCTCTGTGCTTTATCTCCAAGTTATTTTGAGAGCACCTTGGGATTGAAGACTGTTTAGATAGGACTGATACCTTATTGCTTTATAGGTGGAAAAAAGGTCAAGCTGCTTTAACTGACCTTTCTTATTATAAATTACAGGTTTGCATCTTGTCTTTTTGTTATCCTGTGTGGATGGATTGGTTCACAGATTAAACATTATCAGGTTCTGTGCTTTCCTTTCCATTTTCATTTCTATTCATATTTAGGCAGGGCTACGGAAGCGTTGAAAAGAATTGTTAAAAGCAATGAAGTACACATTTTTTTCTTTAAGTCTGGGACATTTGCAAGGGAGGAAACATACCCTGCTACTGAAAGAACAAGAGCAGGACTCGAGGAAATCTTAATCCAATTCCGTCTCCATCTGACTCCTGAGGGTGCCACTGCCACAAATCACTTTCCCTTTCTCTGTAGCTCTCAAATGGTTTTCTTCCCTGTAAAATGAGAACAATGATCCTGACTGTCTTTGTAAAAGAGCTGCTAGACTATGCATCTGTAAACACATAGCCAGGCCACTGAGGAATTCTGTACTGGCCTGTATGGACCACGCTGTTGCTGGTCCAAGGAGTATGCTCTTCTTTATAAGCAAAGTAAATACTGTGGGTGCTACAGAAAGGCGTTATACTAATTCTTGTCATAAATATGGGTACCTCGGCAGACTAGAGGGCAAACTCACCTTCTCAACACTTAGGTAATAATTCACAGGGAAAGTATCTGAACTGCAGAGTCTAGTTAAGCAATTTCAGAAGATATTCAGGACATATTTGGTGTTGCGGTATGTTGTCTTCAATTCTTGCATTTGCCATAGCAGGATTCAGAGTGATTGAAGGACTGACAGTTCTGATGGTTTTTTCAAGTGCAACTTCTTTTGATTATGCCATAATTAATAAACCTTTTAATACAGAATCCTTTGTATGGGTTTGGTAGTACTTTTTCCCTACTTGCAGATTACACAGTTTACTCTTTCTAGAGCTCTCTGAACAAACTGGCATCTACGACATCTTCAGAATGTGCTAACATCTTCATCATAATCTCTAACTTTTCATCCCGCATTTGGGGAGCTAATCGATTGACACCTGCTTTTAGATCTATGCCAAATTTAAAACTCTTATTTTAAAAGTATTCATTGAAATACTCATGCCCAAAGACAGAATTTGAGAAAAATCTTTCCTGAAAACTGCTTGATTCTCAATGCTCCAAAACATGAGTTTCTAGCTAGCCTTTGCAGTTCATGAATTACTGGATTTTAAATTTATCAACCTAACAGTATGGTTTTGGCATTACTCCAGAATGGAAGATAGCAAATACTGGCGGGTGGACTAAGGTAATTGACAAACACTTGCCTAACATCACACCTGAGTCTATGTTTGACTGCAGAGAAAGGATTAAAAACAGTTTTGTCAACAAAAAATACAGAGAAGCTATTGCTTAGCCAAGAGAAAGAGAAAGAAATTCCCTGGAAATAACGAAATATTTTCCAAAACATTTAGCTGTGGATCCATATTGCTTTAGATAGAGAGTCAAGGTGAAAAGCAGTCCATCATAAATAACAGGAGAAAACCTGCAGAGGTGTATTCCCTCACTCTTAAGGGCAGAGAGTCCCAGAAAATCCAAGAGCTGCAAAAAGTCAGATCTGCCACAATCTCTGACTACGCGTTTTGGGGAATTAAACTACAGTTATAGAAATGGGTAATTTCTTTCTAGTATTTTTATCGCTAATGTATTCCCATCTCTGCTCTCATATGCGGAATATATATTAGATTCATAAAAATGAATTGAAATTTACTATTTCCTGGATTATCTTATTCCAGTTAAATCCTTGATTCATAAGGCAATTGCTGAAGATAAATAGAAGTTCATGAATTGTTCATAAACTGCAAAAATTCAGAAGTTAGAGATGAAAAATGTAAGACACAACCCTTCATCTGTAGGCCACAAATTCAAGTCCAGGTTTGAGATCAGCAGTGACCAATATCCATTTTCATCTCATCACCTGAAGGCTTTCTGGTAGCATTCACAAACTCGCTTTGTACCCTCAGTTCCATCGTTACAGGATAAGTGGCCACATAAATAATTCACTGGAACACTGGAACTTGTCAGAAACAAGAAGTTGTGAAATGTAAAGTCTCCTTCATCCATCCAACTTTATAAACAGCACATATGAGCTAATTTTCTAACCTTTCACTAAGCTTTATGTGAAACTATGCACATAGGAGTTCTTACACATTTTTAATAAAATAAAGCCCCTCAAATATCAATTCTTTCTAATAACATACTCCTCTGGAAATACCACCTTTGAGGTTTTTTTCTTTATTGGAAAATGATTAGGAAAACCTTCTCACCTGGGACCTTCGGCTATGCTACTGCGAAAATAAAAAAAAGCTTCTCCTTAACTGGGTAATTTCTACCTTCTGTTAGATGGGAGCACTTCAGAGTCACACTTACTTGACAGAAAGCATAGAGGTGGACAGGGGACCACGCCACTGTTTATTTTAGGTTTTTCACGTTTCTTGTATTATGGGTTAGATTAATGGTTTTTTTAATGGAATATGTTAAGATGTGGAACATTAAACATTTATTAATATGCACGAGAGAGAAGACCTGGAGGTTGATTCCCACCTTTCTCTCGGCAGAGAGTAAACAGCATTCTTGAACTGATTCCTAGCACAACACTTGAGCCACTTGGGCTGCAGCATTTTGGCTCTACTGGCTTTTAACCTATGATGTTGTGAAGAACAACTCTCCAGCGTTGTTTGAGATGGACAGATGCTGAAGGCCACTAACACTCAGGTAGATTCTATACAAAAAATTAAATGTACATGGAATAGTCACTATGTTTATTTCTATAACTACATCTATGGAACTAGAGTTTTAAATAAATCAGATTTTTATAAGATATTAAAGATATTATGCAAATTTAAATACTTTGCTCAGGCTTAATCTGTCAGAAGAATTTTCCTGAGAAAGTGATTGAAAGTAAGCATTTTTTTTTTGTTTACAGGGTTGATTATATCATCACCTTAAGACCTTAATCAAAACAGATGGAGGATTTCTACTTACGGACCGGTTCACACCTGCACAGACCACCACTGCAGAACTGTGTCCAGTTCCCTCCACTGATCACCATTCACTGCACTACGTTGATATTTTTAGAAATTAAAAATTACAACTGACTTACTCTTCTACTGCTCTTTTTAGAGCAAGTGAAATTTAGCCTACAGGTAGCCTACTGGTAGCCTACAGGCTATCCAGATGCAGACAATTCTCAAATCTGAGAATTGTCCCTGTGCCAGATGTTTTAATTTAAAAACAAAAAAAACCACCAAAAAAACCAAACAGCACTCCATAAGATGCTTGTGCTTACAAAAGTAGTCAGCACACAAACATACAAAATCAGGCAATATTATATAGCTATGGCTATTTCAGCTATGCCTGTCTTAATAAAGCCAGTACTTTTTGGTAAGAATTGTGTTGAAATAATCAGCCTGAAGTGATGATAGTCATATACTGCAAAAGTATCACACGCTCCAGTACTTTAATACATGCCAAAGATTTTCTAACGTGTATTTACAGCCAGCCAATGAATATCGAAAATATCACATCAATACACAAATAAAAACAATGCTTAATATGGTTTTACAGATCATCTTTGTGAAACACCTTTATGCAAATAAAGGCCACACATTAATTGCAAAAGTGCTTTAAATGTTGCAAGGGATTAAGCGATTATGTTTTTTACAGAACAGAGTCAATAAAAAAAAATAATACTGTCTTTGCCAGTCTACTACATAAACTTAATTGGGAGTTAAAGTCGTAATGAACCTATAGTAATTTTACACTGAGAACAAGACAGATTGCAATAGGCTAACCAGGAGTACACATAACATTAATTTCAGTGAGAGTTCAGCTAGGCACCTTCTACTTCAGAAAACCTCTTTAGGCTACAATTTATTCCTTGAGGAAACAAGTTTTTAACCTCTGACATAGTGGTAAGAGTTAGGCTTCCCAAGAGGTTTGATCCCTTTCAGAATGAGAATCAGGACCCTAAACCACTTGAAATTCTATAGATTTTATAGAAAAAGTTGCTTGATTAATCTTTAGCAGACTCTAAGGTTTTTGACCAAGTGGGGGGAGGGGCACTACCAATTTTTGTTATTAACCTCATTTGATAGAAAGATCATTTGTTTCTCCATTAACATTAATCCCTTTAAAATACTTCTAGTGGTCCTCCAATTAATCCATGGCCTTTATTTGATTGCAGGGAGACTAACTGCAGAGTAAGATAATGCTTTTTCTGAGTATGTCTTGCAAAAAAAAAAATAAAATTAAACATTAACCTATCTTTAAAAAGAAGGCTTTCTTGGAAGAGAACCATTTCACAACTTTGATGTACCCCAGGGCTGAAAAGGGGTGGACTATAATTCATATGTAAGGATTCCTAGGTAAAAGATTCCAGAAGCATATAAAAAAAACAGGATTTATATTATATTCTTACACCAAACACAGTTAAAAACTTTCAGCACAATTAAAATAAATAATAAAAAAAAACCCTCGTTGATAATATTTTCTTTGTAACTGGTGAGAAATAAATTTCTCTTTCCTTCTTTGTACAATACTGGGCTTGTACTTCTGTAACAGTACTGGGAAACTCCTATTTAGTGGGATTTGGTAAATACGGCAACACAATGGTGTAAACATTCAGTCCAGTTAATAAAACAGATGTAACATGGCTGAACTGTGTGGCAATGAAAACAAAGACCTTTTGCGAGCCCCTCAGCCACCAGAACCTTGCCATGTAAACCCAGCACAGCAGTGAAGCCTGTTAGGAAGCATTTTGTGGACTGACCACACAGGGGTCAATTTTGACATAAATTGTGCAAACTAGCTCGAATGAAGATGGCAAAGTCTTTCTTTATATAAAATTACAGCACTATATGCAGCACCCACTGTGTTTACCATCCACAGTTGAACTTTTGCCGTCACTCACTGTGGATAAACAACACACCTTGCACTTACCTGCCATTTAGCTCTGTCCCGCTAGTACAGGTGACACAAACCCATGGCACGTGGTCCCTCTTTCACCTTGCTGTTGACTAGAACCACGCACAGCTGAACTGACCATGGCTGACCATGTAAATCTAGCTGTGTTTTGAAGCATATTCTGTCCTGATTCTGTACTCAGTCAGGATAATAAATCTGTGTTTGAAAGATACATTTGACTGCACACCAACAAAGTAAAATGAATTTCATAACAATTAGCCTTTATCTGTTAAAATTAAAAATCTATGCAAATTCTCCAGTGAGATGTAATTATTCCACAACACTGACAAAATCACTCCCCCTTACCCTTTTCTTGACTTTTAACCTTTTAGTGCCTTAAATATAAAATTGTTGCACTCATCCTCCATTTCTTCCTGCTGTCTTTCTTTTATCGACATATTTCCTCATTTCTCTGTTTCCTTGTATTCTACGCTATTTTACATCTTTCTTTTCACCAGACAACCTCTTATGAATTGAGGACCTAGAGTGAAAGCTCGACCATTTCAGCACTCCCAAGGAGCAAAGGGCACAGGAAGTTTTAAAGAAGTCTCATGATTTATGTATTTTCATTGAGCATTCTTCACCTTCTGTAAAGTGTCAGAAAATAATGAGGTGATGAGAAGTTTGTGAAACAGGATGTGAAAGGCCATGTGTCAAGACATTGTACTATACTAATCCACTCACAAATCCCCTTCGTATTCCATTTTCAATCAAAGTATTCCAAGGTTTTTAACAAAACGATCACAGTAGTAGAAGACTGGACTTTACTACAGTAAGTAAATGAGAAACTTTGGTATGAAGTACGTGTTAACATTTTTTTGCTCTCTTTAGTAGATATTGTTCATTTCTACAGTGTAAAATTATTTAAACCTCCTGAACCTCATGATTACCATTACTATAAGGAGAATTTTGTTTTCATAAACTTTCCCAAACAAGGCTCAGAAGCACCATAAAACCATCTGAAGTGGGTTAGTAAACCTGTGTACCAGTCCTGGAGCTGAAGGAGCACACAGCCTGCTTTACAAACCTTTGAGGAAGAAGATAAATTCAGGGAACACATGCAATTTGTTCAATAATGGCTAACAAGACTTCACCAACATAAGCTCAGTTCTTTTCAAGGCACCACCAGCTTGGCCAACGGGCTCAGCTCTGTCCTGCAGTGTGGTCGTCGGAGCCAACCGGAACCAGTCTGGGCTTTTTTCTTAGCCTTTCTATGGCAGTAGATTGAAAACTGCCTTCAATGTGTCAAATTAACAAACAATAAAACCCCCTCAGAGACTCAGACAGTAATGCAAAAGAGGAATTTGCTCTTCTTAATCAAAAGTGCAATTATGTGTAAAATTGCATTTGCATGTTTACTTTTTTTGAAAGCTTTTTTTTAGAAAGCAATAGACTACTCATTTGGAAACTGGCAATACTACAAACTTACAACAAGTATTAAAAACTACTATTAAACTATTTCAAATGTTGATCTTTGCCTGAAAATCAGATGAAAAATGCCCAATTATAACAGAAATATTCATTCCTAAGGTACTGTTATTCACCACCTTTTTTGCTTCACGAAATTTGACTCCAATCAGAGAAGATTCTGCTTATTGTACCTGTTAGGGTAGACCTAGTTGCTTGCAGCCATGACTATGTCCTCATAGCCAGTTTATATTTTTATAACTTCATCATGCTGTCAGAGAATTCCTATCTTATTTATACAGCTGTAGAAAAATCAAGCCAGAACAGTTCTGAAAAAACAAACTGTAAACCATTCTAAAATAATTTTAAAAGATCACGTTATTAAAATGCATAAACATACACCTGCTCATTAATAGTTTACAACTCTGGTAAGGTTTGCATTCATCAGATGCAATGAACAAAACCGCTATAAATTTTAAAGGAATTTAAAATTATTTTACTACAGCATGTTAATAATAGAAAGACTATTCTTTGAAAGTAATAGAGCAGAAAAATAAGGCTAGATCTTGTCTCAGGTCATACAAACCATCATTTAAAGATTATCAGTGTGTTTTGGTTGTTAGAGGCAGTGACACAAAACTAATTTATGGTGACCAGGCAGAAGGCATCCAGCTGGAGAAAACCTCCCCAATAATCAATGACAAAAGAGTCACCTCAGTTGGGTTTTCACTGCAAACTAAGACAGCTTCAGCACACACTGCTTACTGTTACACTCCTCTCTGCCAAAAAGAGAAAGGTTTTGAAAACTAATTAAGTCTGATACTATGTAGCATCATGGAATATTTGCCTATGATGCAAATGCTTCCAATCCAAAGGTAGGCTCATAATTTACCCAGTGACTACAGGCATGTACATTTTTTTAGTGTTCTGGGTGAGAACATCAAATATACATAAAACTGCTATATTTTTATTTAAGGCAAAAATCATGTGAAGCTTTGGCAAGTGTTTGGAGAAAAATTAACCATGACAATGACAACTGGTTTACAGTTATAAGTCTGATAGTGCATGCTTCTGCACTGTATGGAATTCCAGGTGATTCACTAGAATGCCTTCTGTCTTACAGCAGAGTAACGTGGGATTTTGAAAAAGCTATAGGAATAAGTAGGCACTACAGCCTCCATCTGGAGCTTTGTGCTGCTTTTAATTGTCAGTCAGGTGAGAAACACATAAAGTAGATAAAACAAAAATGGCTTCAATTTTGAAATCACTAGCTACATAAATAGAACTTTTCTTTTATGTGACAATCCATAAGCTTTTATACAAAATTCTCAAACTGGTGCGTGCAGGCCTAGCAGACTGTGGAAACTGGGTACAGTCTACATTTAAATTTAGAATTATCTTCTCTTTTTGAGAGAAGAACAAAAAATCAAACGATGCTTAAAATTACAGTTTCCCATTTATTCCATTCTCAGTTAGATAATATTTACAATAAAGCCAAAGCACCTGTACAGTTTTAGTAGCTTATTATCCAAAGAAATGTTTTGTACAGAGGGTGAAGACATTGTGATCACACCCTATTCTGACCACACTACAGTAACTTTACCCTGAGTAACAAAACAAAAAAAAAAAAATAGCATGTGTAAACTTGGAAAACTTAATGTGCTTTATGGATTCAGCTCATAGTATATTTGTACTGGAAGGCGGCAAGTAGGTCCTGTTTCATTAGTATTTGCTTTAAAAAACAACTTATTGTGAATGCCAGTAGAAAATATAATGAAAGAGAATATACATGTAGCTAGTGCTTTCTACATTAATGCTGAAATAACCCCAAAATATCTTTTTGCTTCAGTTAACATCTGTCCTATGAGATAATTCTAGAGGCTTTAAGAAAGGATGTATCCAGTAAGTTTTCTACATTATGGAGAAATCGTATCACTGTGTTCCTCCCCTAATAGCTCCACAGTAGTTTAGCTACACAACTTTATGTTTGCCATACATGTGATACAGTGCACTCTCAACATCAGTAAATAACACTTTTAAATCTCCTTAGGAGAAAAAACCTTCAGTAAATTCTCCAAGTTATTTCACTATTTAAAATATGGTCTGTGTCACAAATAGATCTTGCTGTAGAAAAAAATAAGGATCATGGATTATAACGTTTAGTCTAGAATGAAAATCAAATAATCAATATAGTGGAATTCCATGAGAAAATTCTGAACCACTATTTATATAATGAGCTGTCTTAAGTGATTATGAAGTAACAATCATTTTAGTACCGACACTTAGTTCTTCAATTGGAAGACAGCGTGTCTTTTATTTTATTGTTGAAAGAAATGACCAGAAATCAGTACCAATGGAGATCTTGCCATTACAAGCCACACAGAATTCCCCATTTTCTTACCTTTCTAACAAGAAGATAATGCCTTTGATAGCCTCTGATATTTGGAATTTTCATTCTACCTTTCAAATTAAGCTAGTTCATACTACTGTACTGTACCCCTCAAAACAAAACAAAAAACAATTTTAAGAAGTTCCAGAAAACCTATTAGCTTTGAATGTAAGCAAAACTAACTACAATTCTAAGATTTCCAAGTATTAAAGATGGTGATTTGCTAGCGTACAGTATAGATGGGCAAGCATGATCAAGCAGAATTATTCAGCTCAGATTTCTAAGTAATGAATACATTTGAGGAAAACAGAGGTTGTTCATCAAAAATGAAAGAAGAGCCATACTGGCAAATATCCTTCTGGTACCCAATTCTCATTTTTTTCTTCTGCTGCTTAGCTCAATAAAATGAGGCTTGCACCACTTACAATGATACTTGTCTTGCAAGACTGACACAGAAATTTTGCTATCTATTTCAGTGAATCAAGACTGCTAGACTGTGTTACATGGAAAGAATCTCTACAACGCTGAAGCTATTCTTCTTGGCCTCCACCTTCATGCCATGACCCCATGATGACATTCCTTATGTGGGAGAGTAGAACTGAAATGAACAGCAGAATAGGACAACTCTCCAGAAAATGAGGAGCAAAGGGATATCCTCACTCATCTTAGGAGAGTGGAGAAAGCCCGGTTGTTAAGGCCACATAGATTCCATTTCTGTAAAGGCAACTGCACGGTGTTACATACATAGAAAAGTTCTTGAAGGGGTGGGAAGGCTCTAGGGGAAGGAGAAAAAGAAAACTATGTTTTCTCTAAGAGCCTACACTCTCTTTGACAGTTCCTAGAAATTAAAGGTAACAAAATTCATGTTATCTATAGATGCCTTGGCTTGTCTAGTTAGTCAGACCAGCAAACTGGGTTGTTCAGAGAGCAAGAATCTGATACTGAGAGACTAAGTGGGAGAAGTATGCTTGAGCTGTACACTAAGAAATGGAACTTCTCAAAGGAAGACTTCCTTCCTTTTTAAATAATAAATTCTGAGTCTTATCTAGTGGTTTTCTATACACAGGGATTAAAGCAGAGCAAAGCCAGGGCACAGCCGTATCTAAAAAATAACATATGTTCATAGCAGTTCCCTAGTAGTTTGATCAGTAAAAGGCCACACCTTGAATTGTACCACACAGATCACAGGACTGCTTTCTCTAATACTTGCCACTTAAACTTTCAACACTCATTTATGAGTCATACATTATAAGCTTCCCACTAATTCTCATTTAATATGGAACTACTAACAAGTTTTGGTTGGCATAGTTCCACAAATGAATTATATATTTTCACAGAGGAAAAAAAATATTAAGAAAATAAATTTTAAAAAAAGCCTGCAGTGGAAGTGTGAGGAAGTCACCCCTACAGTAATCCTATGGCTTCCGTCCCATTTCCACTGATAACATTCTTACAAATGTATAGGCATGAAGTGCAGCAGAAAATTTCATCATTGATGAGATTAATGGGCTATTATCTCATTTCCAAGATTACTCAGAATTGATTTTATGGTATCTTTCCTCTGATGGGTTTCAAGTTCTGATTAAAGGCCTTGGCTATAAAACCTATGCCTGAACTTGGCCAAATTTGGGCTGTGTTTTCATACAGGCTTTTTGTTGGAATTATATTCACATTTTAAGAAAATATTTGCAAGAGCAAGCAAATATTTACAAACATCAGTAAAATTTTACCCTAAAGCAGGGAAGAAAATCGATGACATAATTCTTTGGTCATAATCTTATGAATTTTCTGACAGTATAATGGCACTGTATAGAGGAGAGATTGAGGCCCTGAGTCAACAGAAGAGGCACCACAACATATTCAGTATGTTAACTTCCCAAAGTTAACACCATGTTTTTGCAGTACTCTTCCTTCTTTATTTTCCTTTTGCAATATTATGCTCTGAGTAATGTAGCAACGAGGAGCCTGGTGCTGATGATGCATCACAGTAGTACATCATCAGAAATGTTGCTTTAACAGTATGTTTTAAGGATAAGGTGCTTTAATGATACATTCCTCAAAGTCAGCACCAGCAAAAATTCCATAAAAGATAACAGTAAATTGACTGCATGTTCTATACTGACCTGCTAGTAACACTCCCATATGGCAGTAGTAAAGCAGAGAATATAGTCCTAGAATCTTTAGATCTAATTATACTATATGATAAATAAAGAAATAGAAAAACCCAGCACCTGTGTCACTCTAATTTGCCTTCACAGAAACGACCTAACGAATCTTCTCATTGTAATACACACACAATTTTAGGATTACTACTGGTTTTGGAAGATTACCTTCTGTGGGTATATAGTTTGAAAATTATATACGACTTTACTGATTAAAACGGAAATAAATGTTTTGCTGGCTATTCTCATTAGAAATAATACATCATTGCTAGCTGATAGAGAAGAAGGGTGAAATGTAAATATATCAGTAGAACTACATTCCCACTCTGATGGTAAAGAAAATCACTTCTATATCCATCTGCTCCTATCAGGTATTTGGTCATGGCCATTGTCATAATACACTCCAATTTTTATAGTATTAAATTATTTTTATTTAACTTCTATTACCAAAGCATACTATAAATGCTTGTAAGCAGCTGATTATTCTAGTTTTCAGCATACAATCATAACTGGTTTTCAAAGTAATACTGAAAAAAAGCCTAAACCAGCAGTTAGAATAATCTCTCATAATTACACACAGTCTAGAGGATGTACTACATCCAGAAATCAAGTTTTTACAACCACTTTGAAGGAAGCTGCTTCTAGACAAATATCAAATTTAGGAACAAAAGTTGAATTAGAAATCTGTGGCAAATATTTTGTGGTTTATGGTTGATTTTTGTACGGGGCATTTCACACTTTATTACACTAGTTTCAAATGCAAGTTATACCTTAGGGTTCTGAACCCAGATCTAGTCTGTTAGATAAACCAAGGCTGCTTAGATATTACTCTGTAGGCTCAGCTGACATTAACACCTACACACTACCCAACTATGTTGCATGCTGTAATTAAATACCTAAGGTGAAACTTGCTTTGCATCCTCAAAGGAAGATATATTTGATGACTCAGTGTGTTCCAGCAATTGAAGCTTGCAAGCTACAAATTCCCCAGTCATCTCACACTTTCAGCTGAATTGCAGGCCTGGAAGATAAGTTATTTTATAAACACATCTAATCGGATTCTGTTCAATATGCCAGGCAAATTGAAGGTAGACAAGTATATTCAGAACAGGCATTTGAAATGAATTTCACATATGAAATCAATCTAACAACCAAAAAAATAATGCATTTGGTGACTCATCTGAATGTCAGAACATCAAGAACTGAGAAAGGGAGAGAGACTGGAATAACTAAGTCCTGAGAAGTGCGTGACACGTGAGCACAAGCAGCTAACGAAACGCTCCCATCCCTCTGCTCACAGAGAACCGGTGAGAAGGAGGAACAAACAAACAAACAAACAAGCAAACAAAAAGAATAAAGCCTCAAGAGCGCAGAAGGACACCAGGGAAGAGGGAGAAATAAAAACAGCATATCAAAGCCTTTGTGGAAAAGTTGAAAATATTTCATCATCTCCTGTACTTTCCTCCATCAAAGATAAAAAGAAGACTTATGGTCAAGTGAAAGCAAAAATACACGAGCAAAGTATTCACTGTATTTCTAAGGTAGATATGCACTGAAATATAGTATAATATCCTGATATTAAATAGCATTATGGTTTAGATTCTCCTCAGAGGACTGTTCCTGAGATACAGTCTTGCTCTAACACACTTGCTGTCTATTCTATACAGTGATCACATGTACTGTGCTCCTATCATTAAATGGCAAAAATGAACTTTAAAACCAAGCCTATATAGAAGGACTGCTTGACAAGAAAACAAAAAAACCCCAGAGCCTTCCTGGGAAAAAACCCTTTTACATAGGCCAGACCAATCTGGTAATGGGAAAAATTCCTTTTTCATAAATGCAACAAGATAAACATAATTTTTCTATTATTTAGCCTTACTCTAATTCCAGGGACGACAGACAGTCCTTAGGGTTGAAAAATACAGTACCTTTGCTAGATTTTGAGCATTCAGCCCTGAATCCTCCTCCTGTACTCAGAAAAGCTGTGTCCTTTAAAGAGGTGAACACTAAATCACACATGTCATTTTTTCAGTCTTTGTTTTGACAGAATTATGAGCCCATTAATGACAAAGAAAATAACTGAATACAAAAAAGCCTGAAAACTTTTAGCTGAATGTTGTTCTGCTAACAAAGCTGAGCTTTCACTGTACCTTAAGATTACATTCTTTTTTTTTCTGATTTAAAAGAAGCAAAACTAAAAATTACATAGCAAAGTCAGGAGTGAAAGAAAAATGAAAACACACATGTAGGCATGTATCCATGTAGGGGCACGAGAGGATGATTCAGTTCCTCGATGTGATGGGTTTACCTTGGCTGCCCGATGCCTACCCACCTGCTCTCTCCCTGCCCCTCCTAAACAGCACAGGGAGAGAAAATAAGTTGGAAAAGCTCACGGGTCAAGATTAAGACAGAGAGATTGTTTACCAATTACTGTCATGGGCAAAACAGACTCAATTTGGGGAAAATTAATTTAATTTACTGCCAATTAAAAACATATTTGGATGGTGAGAAACAGAGACAAAAGCTAGAACACCTTCTCACAACACCACCCTTCCCCCCCTGCCCCCGGCTCTCCTTCATTCCCAACTCCTCTAGTTCCTCTTCCCTGTTCCTCTTTCCTGGATTGGCACAGGGGGACGGAGCATGGGGGAAGGGGCTGTGGTCAGCCCATAACCATTCCTCTCTGCCGCTCCTTCCTCCTCACACTCTTCCTCTGCTCCGCCATGGTCTCCCCAGGGGCCACAGTGGAATCTCTCACCTCCCGCCCTCCTCCTGCTCCCACCTGGCTGCTCACAGGGCTGGGTCTCACATATAACTTCCCTCGCCCCTCACTCCCTGGGCAGGGTTTTGCCCTTTCATAAGTGTGGTTTCCCAGAGGTGCCACCAGCCTCACTGGTGGGCTCAGCTGTCTCCTGTGGTGGGGCCACTATGTTCATTTTCCTCACAGCAGCCCCTATGGTGCTGTGTTTTGGATCTGTGACCAAACCGGAGTTGAACAGAGGGGGGCGTTAGCTATGGCTGAGGTGTGCTAACACAGCCCTCAAGGCCCTTTCTGCTTCTCAGGCCGCCCCACCAGCAAGTGGGCTGGGGCTCCCAGCTGGGAGGGGGCACAGCCGGGCAGGTGACCCCAACTGACCCCAGGGATATCCCAAACCGCATGACATTGTGCTCAGCAATAAAAGCTAGGGGGAAGAACGAGGAAGCGGGGATGTTCAGAGTAATGGTGTTTATGAGTGGTGAAGTCCTGGCTTTCCTGGAAACGGCATAACATCTGCCTGCCAGTGGGAAGCAGTGAATATATTCCTTATTTTGCTTCGCTTGCATTTACCACTTCACTTATTAAACTGTCGTTATCTCAAGTCATGAGCTTTCTCGCTTTTGTCCATCCAATTCTCTCCTCCATCCCACTGGGGGGGAGTGAGCAAGGAGCCTGCCGGGCTTTAGCTGCTGGCTGGGGTCAACCCACCACACCATGTTTCTGCTTGCAAGGCAACTTCTTAAGAGACAACACATATCTAAGATTTTCTCCGCCAGTATCTTCATACCTCCTCTCCTCCCATCTATCACATTTATATATATATTTTTTTTATTCACAGACTTCTGTGGGGGGTTGGACTAGATGACCTCTAGGGGTCCCTTCCAACCCAAAACATTCTATGATTCTATGATTCTGAAAGCTAGGAAACTGTTAGTTTACGTGCAGGTTAACTTGCATAGACCTGACTTTCATAATGAATTAATTCACTTTTTTTCTAAATATTATGAACACAGATTATCTGTGAAACCATTTATTTTGGCCATTCTTTCTCCTGCTTTGCCCTGGCATAGAGCTAATGTACTTCCTTCTGTCTTTATCGACTGTGGAGCACAGCTTTGTTACATTAAGGGACTCTTAGGTGGGTCTGGCAGAATTTGAGCATTGTCTGACCCTGTACAATAACAGCATTCTCCAGAGGGTCCTTACATTTACTTTATTTGTCCTTTGTACTTATTCAGGCAAACACAAAGGAACCACAGGGCAATGGTGAATTAGGACCTAAATTTTAATTCTTGTTCTAGATCCTTGATTGGTTTTATTCCACTAGAGGCAAGCTCTCAAGACATAAACAGAATTAAAAATGCATGGACTGAACTTAAAATGTAATATAATAAATGAAATGTGATACTCTTACTTAATAGCTTTAGCTATTGAAAGTTCAAAGGCATACTGTATTTCAATTATAAAATGAAACATCATTTTGTTCAAAGGAGAAACATCCGCTGAGAT
The DNA here is from genome assembly GCF_000687185.1 of Egretta garzetta. Taxonomy (NCBI): domain Eukaryota; kingdom Metazoa; phylum Chordata; class Aves; order Pelecaniformes; family Ardeidae; genus Egretta; species Egretta garzetta. The sequence continues at coordinate 1,215,848 of NW_009259977.1, forward strand.
GCAAAATCCCTTTTGGAGATTTTCTTTTACTATTCCACTATTTTTAACCCAAAACTCCAGGGGAAGTACTATCATATATCAAACCAATTTGGTTCACCAAACCAGGTTATCAAGATGACCTAATTTAATCTCTGTCTGATGAGGACATTTCCTTGAAAGACTGTACAGTCTCCCATGGCTTACCTTGGTTTAGTCTATTCAGTAAAGAAAATTAGTAGAGCATATTTCTTTATATTTCTAGAACATCTTAATTAAAAATGCTTTAAGAGACCTTCACTGAATATTTAGGAAACTTGTACAACTTAAATGACTTGCCACAGAATAGCTTGATCCAAGACTACTACACAAAGTGTAAAAAACCCACTTAACTGAGGTTCTGCAGAGCCCTGAATGCAGCCACCACAGGTATGTGCTGTGGATTTTATTATCGTTACTCTGAAGTCTGTTCTTTTTTTATTGTGGGTAATAATTCAGGGTTTGTCCATTTTAAGAAACTCTGGCATAAAAGATACAATTACTGATAACCTGAGTACCCTTTCTTAAATATGTTATCATAGAGGTGCCACCAGCATCACTGATGGGCTCAGCTTTGGGCAGCAGCGGTCCATTTTAAAGCCATCTGAACCTGTCTCTGCTCAACATGGGGGCAGCTCCTGATCTCTTCTCACAGAAGCCATTCCTACAGTCCCCCCCGCTACCAAAACCTTGCCATCTAAGCCCAATATGCATGGATAGCACATAACAGTGAAAAAAATTGTTGAGAAACTTTAAAGACTTCAATGAGTTTAATAAGAAATCTCTTTATAACATAAATCACCTACTACATGTTGCTGTAACTGAATCAGTAGTGCAAAAAGGCAACTTCCACTGCTAGCTTGAATTTTTCAAACAATAAAGACTAAGAACAACCAAACATGGCTTTCAGCCATACTTCATACACCAAAAGACCTTCAACAGATTTACTGTAAAAAAAGCTAGTGTAAAAAAAGTAAAGTGGCCTAAATGTAAAGGACTGTACAGTTATGATGAGTGAAAATTGGACAATATGTCAAAAAATACATGTTTGCTATAAACTCTTGAAGCTTGACTCCATGTGATTTACATGATAGAAAGCAAAAATGCCTGGAGATGGCCAGTGAAATATTCCATGTGTCTACAGATGCTTCTACTGCTTCTGCCTCCTACCACTAACAAAAAGGGAAGGAGCTTCTCTGGGAGAGGAATGGGGAAGGAGACATCATGCGTCCTTCTATGAAGGCTGGTCTGGAGAAAGCTGGAAGTGTGTCTGCGGGGAGGAGAGAGAAGAGGGAGGCAAGAGGGGAGCGCTGCAGTTTGTTCACTGCAGCTGTTCCACTTCCCTCATTCCTCTTTCATTTTATAAGCGAAGGAAAAAAAAACATAGGAAAGAGAAACTATTTGCTTACTAGGTGGATCTTACAATGTATAATATAAATATACTTTCTATGACTGTAGGGTTTTTTAAACTCTGATACATGGTGTCACATACATTTAGATAATGATTTGGATGGATATATAGAATCATAGAATCACTTTGGTTGGAAAAGACCTTTGAGATCATCGCGTCCAACCTTTAGCCATGCACACACCAAAGCAGTTATGCACTACAATCAGAGTGTAAAAATTGGGTTGAATGGCTGCCAGTGAACAATTAAAAGCATTTTAGTTGACCAAGCTTGCAACTGAAATTCAGCTGAAGACATTCTGACTGCATGCTCTGCATGAAGTCTGTTGCAGATGCTCTCTTGGATGTAAACAGGACAAGCATTTCTGTTCTTGACCAAACCGTAAGAAGTTGGTTTACTCTTAGCGAAAGATGAAACAGAGTTGGCAGTGGTGTCTTGAGCTACCAACAGTGGTCCTAAAAAAGGATATGCTAGTACTGACGTTAAACTGAGAGCAACTGAGTCAACTGCTTTCTAGCGGGCTGATGGTATGTAGTGGCTGTGAAGATGATGCAGTGATTCATGGGGAGAATTCCTTCAGGGGAAGATGGCTGATATCACTATGTTATAGCTCCCAAGCCAGTGGAGAGAATTCATAAGCTTATATTGCTGTATGGTGGGGAAATCCTGGGTCACAGAGCAATTCTAACTGCACAGTTTCTCCTGTAGTTGACTACTGACTTCCGTAATCCTGATATTCCACTGTTCCACTATCTTTTAGAAGTAATTTCTTAGCTTTTAAGAAAAAACAACATTTAGTGATGAAATTTTGCTACTTTACTTCTTTCCTACGGTATAGGATCATTATTCTTTGTTTTAGACCAGTTTGGTGGGTCCTTTCATTCCTATTTATGTAAAAAAAATATTTCTTTAATTCTGGTGATTAAATAGGATCCTACTAAGTGTGTTGAGAGCATAAACTCCACCATCCAAGAGAGAACTCAAAAAAGCCTGTGCTATCTCAGTTTGTTAGGGTTTGTCTATAGAGACCTATCTGAACAGGAAGCCACTAACAACGCCTTGCCTAACAACAGCCTGCTGTAACACTGAGCACCACAAAGCTTAGTCACATCATTATAAAGAAAAATGGAATCTTCAGTACCTTGGAAATGATAAAATCACATTTGCCTGCAATACATAAGACCTATGGCTAAATAATATTTATAGGTGCTTAAATAATTGTTAAATAAACTCAGTAAAATAACAGCAGAATGTAACAGAATTCTTTAGAAATGCAGTCCTTGGAGAAAAAGTATTGTTACTACTGGTAACCAATGATGGCTGAAACCACCAAGGTCAGTTTTTATAGACAAGTGACCTTTCTTACTGTCGGGTTGTTCTCTAAATATTCGAATTAGCTGATGATACCTTCACCATGTCTTTTTTGAAACATTCATTTTTTGAAAATAGCAAACACATTTGTAATCTAAGCAAATTGCACCTCTATACATTACAGCTGACCAGCCTGAAGAAATACACCGAAGCAAACAATAGTTTTACAAAGGCAATTTTTTTTTCTGTGCTTTTAAGAAGAATAATTTAAACTGGATGAACACAGTGCAAAGCAGGTAGTGCTTTAGCATTTTTTTGCTCCAAAAGTGGTGATCCTTTGATAAGAGTGATTGATTGCGTCTGGGTAAGTTTGCTTAATATTTGCTGTGGACACTGTCTTGACCGAGGCTCAATCAATCACTCTGAACAGGAAATCAGGGCTAATGCACTAAAACAATATCTGTTATGCACTCAGTTAATCCATCACAATTCTCTTGTGCAGTGTCGGGGAGTAGTCTTGCGAACGGATGCTGACTTAAAATGGATCTTTCAGCTCGTTTTTATTTAAATAAAGATTACTTGTTCAACTGTTGATAAAATTTTAAATGTACGGGAACCACATTCTCCATCCCAAGTTGAGCTATGTTAGGAAATTTGAAATAAAACAAATGCAGTGTACCCTTTTAAAGATTTTCAAGTAAAAAACAGGTACTAAAGCCTATGAATTTTGATGTTGCCAAATTTAACAGCAAAACTCCAATGGAGTTCAAACAAGGTCGGATCATCTATTACCTTGGGTAGACATTAATTCCCATTGTTCATCTTAATATTTTTTTGACTAACTTCCTACACTCTTTTTTTTTTTTAAAGTGACTGCTAAACTTCAGTATATTTTACATGTGAAATAGGCCCATTTCTTGTACCTCCCCATAGGTACAGAAAAGTTTCTAAACATTCCAAAGAAGTAGAAATGCACAGAGGATTCAGACATTAAGATTTAAGCTGCCTGTTCACATACCTTTCTCAGAAGAATAAAACATTTGTTTACTGGAAATTAAGCCTTAGAAAAATTAGGAAATTTCTCCATATGAAAAACAAAAAAATATCAAATGCAGTTTCTTTTCCTAAATTTATCATTTCATTCCTCATATATGAGCATTTAAACTTAAAAAAAACCAGCAGAAACTTTAAAGCCTGCGGAAGACCATTCACCACAGGCAGGAAGCTGTAGGAAAATCACCTGAATGACAGATATGCTTCTGTAAAGTTCCTCTGAGTTGCTTTTAGTTAACTACCATATTATTTTACCATCTGGTTTTGGACAGAAACAATCAAATGGCTAGAATTAATGATCTGGTTGTTTCTTTGTTACTAAGTATCTGTCTTCAAAATTTTCATGTATAATAATCTCACTAGTTCCTCTTCCTCCTCTTCTGCAGAACTGCTGTTATAAAAAGGGAGTGCTAAAAAATTTATAATAACTTTCAAATCACAGGTATCTACATGAGAATCCCTCTGGTAGCAGGTGATGAAGTAACACTAGGCTGTATAGAAGCAGAACACAACTTCGTGTTCTAGGAAACACAGAGTTTCATTCTCCTTTGACATTGCAAACAACCAGACTGGCTCAACAGAATTTTATTTCTCAAGGACAAGTTAAGGCCTCAGTGAGCTCAGCAATTTAAAAGGTTGGGGTTGTCTTGACTAACTCAAAATCACCACCACCACACAGAATCACAAAGAAAACGTACACCTATTACTTTCAGGAATAGTCTTATTGCATAGTCATGCTACTTATTTATTCACATGATAACTTATGTTGTGTATCTAGAACTGAATATTTAGCACAAATGAACCCATATATATTAAGTAGAAGCTGAGATTTGCTAGTTGGAATAATCCCCAGAGGAAGGTCCAAAACCCTACGGAAATCACTAGATTTTGTCACACACAAAAGACTGAGCCTAATGACTTAATCTTCCCCTCCTCCAAGTTTTTAGAATTCCTTGAATGTATTATACTTCTTTTCAGACTTTGAGATGTCTATGATAATTAAAGACTTATCTGTCCATACTCCTGTCTACTTTTAAATTCACATACCCCTTAATCATGACCATAATGTAATTAATATCTGTAGTTCTCATTCACTGATATACATTCCCCTAAGAATACCCGTACCTAGTCATTAGTGGGAAACTCATAATTTCCTTATTCTTTCATTAGATTTCTCTTGGAAGGACATGATCTTGTCAAATTCTCACACCAAACATTCTTTGGTCACCCTAAAGTATCACTCAAAACACCGCCCAGCCAAAGTTAAGCCTGAACATTACTGCATGCTGTAGTGACAGCAGCTGTCTTCCAGTGATTTTAAGTTGGTTTTGTACTGTCTCCTGGATAACATTTTGCCAATGGCGTATCGACTTTAGTGATCCAAACTTTCCAGAAACAATTTGTTGCTGTGAATGAGTTTTTGTATTATTTTGCATAAATCGATTGGCTAAACGATAGCAATGCACTTTGGAGCTCATGAACGGTGACAGACCTGGAGAAGACAACTCTAATGGAGAGTTCAGAAATCTCAAGTATCTTGAGTTAATAGCCACAGTGTCAAACTGGAAACATGTTTTCAGTTATGTACAAAATATTATAAAAATTCAATTATTGATATTGATTGTATAGGCAATTTAAATTTTGTATTAGTCCACTTAATTCAATTTTTCTCTTACTGCATCGCTGGTATTGTCTACTTTTCATTATTGCTCTATTATTCAAACTTGAGGTGCCACAGGCCATGCCTTCAATCTTGTTTTAGAGGAGATTTCTTTATGCCAGTAATTGAATGGTAGGCTTTATGTCAACTTGTTTGCTGACGCCGAGCACTGTCACTAGCTGTGCCTATAACAATGATTTCTTCTGTGACATGTACGTCACTCTCTCCTCTAGGAATTTGTCCAAGGCCAACAATTCACTTCAAATAGTTATTCTGAAAACCATCAGAATGAAAGTACTTTGAAATATTATTACCTTAGGACAAAAATGATGCATTGATTTATCTATGTGCAAGTTCTTTGATACCTTTGGTCTCTTTACACATGAACAGAATTTCACCAGTGTCATGGATTTAGAGCTATGGCTACAAAGGAACTCAAGAGGTGGCAACAGGAAATGGAGCTTTCTATTCTGTGACATAATTAGCATAATTATTATTATTTAATATCACTGTATTTAGTTTTGTTTCTTTTTTATTCTATAACTGATGCAGTGCCATCTGTATCTTCCTACATGCCAAAATGAAGGCACCAAAAGTACCTTTACTCTGGTCAGAATATAACATTAGGGCTAAGAGCTCTAATGTTGAAAAGAACCATTGCTTGATAAATCCCATTTTCACCTCTGACCTAAGTAAAAAACTGCCTCAGGTTGTCTGCTTTTTTTCTTGGCTTAATATCTGGTCAGTATTTTTCCATATTACACATAATGTGGGCAGACAGGCAGCCTCTGAACAAACTCATTCAAGGTGGTGATGTAGTCGGAGGCATATAGGTAGTTGGAGTTTTACATATCATGCTCAAAAAGCATTTACTGTCTTTCTGTCCAGTGCATTTAAAATAAATTCATGCAAAAGTTTGAAAAATAGATGTTTGCATTATATGATATATCTTATGTATAATAGTGCATATATAGGCATTAGATTTTCACTTTATAGCACTGTAAGAACTACAAGATAAAAGACTACTGCTCACGGAATTTCAATCTAAGAATACCACGTATCATTAAAATACTAGCGTTCCCATAATCAAGACAAATGTAGTCCAAACAAAAGCTAAAGGTTTTGTAGTGTTGTTGACTGAAATATGAAATTGATGTTGCCAGTAAAGATTCTCAAAACAAGTTATTTTTGCCACATCAAACAAAGGGCACAAGAGTTTTTTAATTCTAACACCTAGCTTGTCATGTATGAAGGTAAAATGCATGGGTTCACTCCTATCAGTGTAATATTTTCTTCAAGCCCCTCTCTCCCCACTCCCACATAGACATACATTATTCAGCATGTTAGAGACCATCTGGAACTTGCTCCTGAAATAGCCCAGGACTTGATGACCTTCCAGATATGCTGCAAAACCCATTTGTTTGACAAGGGTTTGGGGAAGGTTGTGGGTGTGTTGTTTCTGAAAGGATTAAGCAGGCTATTTTACAGTTTTGGTTAATGCTTGATGTAATTTACTATTTGTATGTGACTGTTTCTGATACTGAGAGGTCAGCCACTTTTACTGTTAATCTTAATAAATGCTTCCGGTGTTTACTGCTTACATATAAATATGCACATAAACAATCAGTGGCACCAGGCCTGATTAATGCCCATTAAAGTCAATGAGAAGGCTCTCCCTGCTGAAGGTGGTGGGCTTTGGTAATACAGCACCTTTCCCCTTCTGAGAGCGCGACACTCGCACAGAGGTAGTTGTAATGGCACATTTACAGTTCACTCTTACAACAGCTAAATGAGCACCAGATTTAAGTCTAGCAAAATGCTTGTTTGTACCCATGTGATAAGTGATATATATAAAACATATATCCCAGAGAGTCATGGCTTGTGTAAACATCTGAAGATTAAATCATAAACACAATTGCATACAAGCAATGAAAACTGCAAAGTGTTCATTCTACTCTTGCTTCCCTTTTCCTTACAACTTTCTATGTTTTAAAAGACAGAATTCAGAAACTGCATTATATCCCTCATGGTAAGGACAAAGTTTTTGAATATGGTATGAAAGATGATGAATGATCAATGGTGTGATTAAAAGAGCAGAGTGTGGAGAAGAGGGCATGGTCACAGTGCTGGAATGAGGTTAATGATCTTGCTTTGGTTATTTATATGAAATAAATGATTTCAGCATCACATAGTTTTTATCTGCTTTCTGAGAGTAAAATAGTCTGGTCCCTCACGTGGCCATAAACAAGGTCAATGGATATGCTACCTGAGTAAATACCACTATAAGCAAGTACAGTTCAAAGCAACAAATACACTTTTATACATAAGTATGGTAGAAATTTAGAAAGATATTACATAATTGACTCCAGGAGATCTATCTATGCGAGCCTGTAAAACAACTACCTGTTTCTTTGTATTAAAAGTCAAGTATTTGCATTTAAAGGCACGGGGAAATGTCCTGCACATCACCCCTTGCATCAAAAATAATTTTGGTGAAGTAGGAAAAAAAAATATTTGATATGGAACTGGAATGATTGAATGAACCCAAAAAATTAATGAATAAATGAAGATTCTGTATTTTGCTGAAATGGATGAAGAACCTATTTGATAATGCACCTTAGAAACAGCTGATCTTTACTGCATTTCTGCAGAAAGCACTTACCTTCTCAGCACATTGTGTACGTTCATTTCTGCTTCCTGAACTACATTTGTAACGAATTACTGTGTATATATTTAGAAGTCAAAGACACCTTATTCCTTCACTACCATATTTGTCCTTAATCACAATATTTTTTTTTAAATTTTATTTTTATGTCTGCTGGAAACTTCCATGATGTATTTCTAAAATATACTGATTTGGTATAAGGAATGAGCAGACTGAGTGACCGTACATACGTGAATACCATAGTGAAACCCAACTTGCATTGTCCTCTTTCAGCCATGTCATGGATAACACCAGACAGTTCTCAATATTTGGAACATGAATCCCTCCCAGGCCAGTCATTAAAAACATAGCTTTTTTCAATCCTGAGTTTCCAGTTTAAGTCTCTCAATAACATTTGTATTTAAAGAATGATTTTTATCTGGAGTACTGTAATGCCATGCAATACCTTGTCACAGTAGACATCTCCAGCTGTTTAAGTTGCTTATTTTCCCAAAAGATTACTTATACAGTGCAGGTCATGGGGATTAAGTCATGTAGCTCCTGTGGAGTACAGCAGG
>NW_009259977.1:1224576-1291795 GCF_000687185.1 Egretta garzetta
AGCAGGAATTTCACAGTCAAATCCCTGCAAATTCTCTTGGGAATTGTATTAATTTCTAATGAGTCATTAATCACTTTGCTGACTTCCCATGTACTGAAGTAGCCTCTGACATCAATAGTTAAGGACAGTATTTGCGATTTCTTAGGCAGAACTAGAAATCACCTTATTTACTTGACTGAAGGGGAGATGAACTGGTAGACTCCAAGACTTTGAAAACGGGCTACTGATACACATGCTTTGCTGTTCACATTCAAACAACTGGTGGGATGCTTAATCTCAAAATAGTACTGTGCATCCACTGAAAAAAATTAAACTGAAATGTGTCAAGTCAAACTTTAAAAACCCAGAGTATCTCAAGTCAGTAGTTAATTTTGAAAACAATGTCCACATGATTTGGTCATACAATTAATCCCAAAAATTTCCGTGGCTAGTAAAATGCTTCTTAAACTGCACAATGCAACTTGTGAACCATTTATGAGCCATATCCTTTAAAACTGCAGTTGTATTTAGGAGAAGTATTTTGGGGTTCGACACCACAAAATGCTTATCTAAACTACATGGCTATTACTTAGAACTAATGATGCATATTAAAGTAGTTTTCTGTCTTTGGTTGAGGAGTAAAGTAGCAAGCACAAGTCATTTAGACATAGTTATATGGGCAAGGCTGCTGCTTTTAAAGCATCGCTCGCTGGTGGAAGTATTAAGAACGACATCATGTGAGTATTGAGATAAGCAACAGACAATTTGTAAATTGTCCAAGCTGTGCAGCTTTTCAGTTCTAACTATTACTATTATTATGGCAGGGTTTGGGGTTTTTTTAGAATTAAGACTTATCTGAGAGCAGATAGTTATGCTTACGCATCTTTAAAACTATATGGAGAGTGAAGGTGAAGGGACTAGGAGTCTTACGATAATGCATTGATTAATAAAATGTTTGGGGTTTTTTTTTTAGCAAGAATATTCTTTCAAACAGGAATATGTTATTTCTACATCAGCCCAGGTTCACAGTATGAATTGAGAAATACATTAATATTAGTCCAAGTATTTGAATTTATAAAATGGGTAGCGAAAAATGAATCATAAATATTCCACAGTTTGTGTAAAGTTCTTTGAGATCCAGTGAAACCTGCTACACTGTTTTTGGCTAGGATGGAGTTCATTTCTTCATAGCAGCCCCTATGGTGCTGTGTTTTGGATTTGTGCTGGAAACAGGGCTGATAACCCAGGGAGGGTTTCGTTCCTTCTGCGCAGGGCTGACACAGAGCCAAGGCCTTTGCTGCCTCTCCCTCAACCCCACCAGTGAGCGGTTGGGGGGTGCACAAGGAGCTGGGAGGGGGCACAGCCAGGACAGCTGACCCCAACTGACCCCAGGGGTATCCCAGACCGTATGGCATCATGACCAGTGTATAGAGCTGGGGGAAGAGGAAGGAGGGGGGCGATGATGGGAGTTACTGACTTTGTCTTCCCAAGTCATCATTATACATGATGAAAGCCCTGCTTTCCTGGGGATGGCTGAACACCTGTCTACCCATGGGAAGGAGGGAGTGAATTCCTTGTTTTCCTTTGCTTGTGAGTGTAGCTTTGCTTTATCTATTAAGCTGTCTTTATCTCAAGTCACAAGTTTTTCTCACTTTTACCCTTCCAATTCTCTCCTCCATTTCACTGGGGGGGGAATGAGCGAGCGGATGGTGGAGGCTTAGCTGCCTACTGGGGTTAACCTCCAACACTTGCCAGTGACATTCCAGACTGTGAATCTGACATATACTCATATATAAACACAAACTTCCTGGGTTCAAAATGTATATTTTCTGAGGAACTAGCTTTGTTTCTTGCTTCTTAAGAAAAAAATGGCCTCAATTTTAATGCTTGCTAAGAGCAAATGCCAACACTTCCAAATTTTGTTGCAAGAGGCATGTTTCAAATATCTTGTACATTTATACACTCGTCTTTGAAACCAGTTCAACTTACTGTACATTAAAGAGCTAAAATATTTTTATAGAGCTATCACAGTGATTCAAAACAACTTGAACAACCCAAAGGAAAGAGGCATTTCTTAAACATTTGAATATACATTAAAATAATTTTTAATTATAGTCATCCTTTTATTAATATGAATTATATTTTATATAAAGCAATAATGTTTAATGACACTAGCAGCATTCTCTACCAGTTTTTTCTTGAAACTGAAAAACTGGTCAATATTATCAACAGGTTATCAAATATAAGGGAAAGTAACAACCACAAAACCCTTCTAAATGTATTTTCAGTTTCATCAAGAAAAGGCAAAGTGTTTTATATGCAACAGGCTGTCTATTCTTCATGGTTTTGGGTCAGCTGAAGAAAAAACATTTTATAGCACTTCTTAAGTTTCAAAATTGCAAGCTATACTTAATATGTCTCTCAAAACTTTAGTCAGTACAATTTAGAACACTATGGACTTAGCAACAAAATAACAAGATTTTTAAATTTATTTTTTACCAGAGCCGGGTAAGAAACCACAAAAGGGCAGAATCTGAGGGCAACAGTGACTTTAGGCATCTCCAGCAGGAGCCAGCTGGAAGGGTTGCTACATTACCCAGCATGGTGTGAAGCTGGAAGCAGATCTTTGTTTGAATACTTGGGGCTAAGAGGTGATAAGAGGCTCCATAGTCCTGTGGAGTTAAGCAGCTTGTCAAGGTGAGCCAGGAGAAAGAAAGGAGCTGTTAAAATCCTCAAATCAATTCTCTGGAAATACTGGAAACAGTTCTACACCAGCTACACCAAGCTACACTTTTTTGCTATATGAAGCAAGTCCCAGCATACAGTGAGACTAAGGCGGCAGCTTTCTTGGTGATTCTAAAGCACTTGACATCGCTAAACATTATTAATGATTCTCTGTGAGAAGTCCAACTATGCAAGGGTGTTAAAATAACTGGGGAAGGATGGAATATATACACAACTGAAAGATCCTGAATTCACTATGAACAAGAAGATGCTCCATCCAAGCTAGTTTGTAGAAGTTGGATAATCTTCTAACACTGTAGATGTGACGATGGATTTAGTGTATTATTACAGAAAAAGCAAGAAGCACAAGTATACTAAGAATTTGAGCACAACCAAAATTTGTGACAACGGGCTTGGTGGCATTTGTTTCAACATGTCAAAGCAATTCCTGGTATGTGGGAAAAGATGCAAAAATATAAAGGATCTACTGGCATATCACACTGACAGCACGGACTTTGACAGATGCCATTCCTTCAACAGTGGAGCTGGTTTGGGTGTAAACAGAATTCTAAATACCAAGAGACGAATTTTGAGAAGACAAGGGGACTTGAGATCTTAATTTAGTTTTACACTTTTTCTTTTTAAGTCCTTCAGATACTCAACTTGCTGAAATTCTCCAAGATTAAATATTTGGAGTTTGTTCTAGCCTACAGAAGATATCTACTTTGGTTTCTAATCAGGCAGGTGCCGATTTAACTCCAAAGAAGTAGGAAAGTTCTGTTCTGCTTGAGCTAGTATCCTGATTACAAAGAGTCCATAAACACAAAGACAATCAGAGTGAGATTTTTATAGCCTCCCCATAACAACTGCTTACAGCTGTTTAGTATAAATGGAAGTAGGCTATACCATCTTATTTTTCATTAATGGCAGCAGGGTAGAGGCTGTCAATTGGGCTTTTTTCCTAGCGAAACTGTTTTTAGTGATGAATGAGCAAGAGTATTCAAGTGAGCAGCAGCTTCATGTAGAGAATATATTTTACAGAAATTCAAATGTTTAAAAAGCTAAATATTTCAGCTGATTAGCTTGACACTGTTGTTGTCATTCCATTTTCTTACATCTTATTCTTTACTGAGAGTTATACAAGTAGACAGCATCATCTCATGACACCAGACTCCATAACATAACTGCTTTCATGTACTGTAAAAATACAATAGAGCACAAAACTACAGAGCAGAATTGGAGCAAGCAGCATGCCAGGAGGACAGCTGAATTGAAATAATAATAAGACTAGAATTTTGAGATTTCTTCTTTCTCTTAGGAAAAGAGGAAAATTCTTTTTTCCAATTCACTTTCCACATGATTCTTTTCAATTTCCCAATCAACATTACTGTATGAATTTTTAGTCAAAGACTGAATAGACTTCTTGCAAAGACTATTAACTGCAGCTATTCTGGAGCTATAGCTTCTGAATTAAAGGTCATGACAGTTATGAATGAGGTTATGAGCTTTTTTATGCTACTACTTGGACTTACGTCTTCACCAGAAGTGGAAATTTAAACCAGAAATAGGATTGCAACATGACAAATGAATGAAACTCTAAGCTACAGAAAGCAGGGCTAAGAGGAGGTCATTCGTAAGGCAATGCAATGAATTTGTGATGTTGATGTTGTGACAAGCGAATAGATCACTGACGTCCAATCCTTGACGCTAGCAATACTTTTTACAAAGCTTTATCTTAGAAAACAACAACAAACCTTCCTTCAGAATTTAGTTAGACTGGCTGATTGAACAAGTATTTTAAACAAATATCACAGACCTTGTTTTCCCCTGCGAGTTAAATTCTTCTCTCCATTTTCTGATCTTCCTTGATTCGTCCCTTCCTTTCTGCCCCTACAAACTGCATGCATGGATACATTTGTCTCTTTCTCTACCCTTCAGTGTTTATGAATATAGCTTGGCTATCAGCATTATTGGTTTCAAAGTAATGCAGAATTAAGTAGGACTTTGTCGTCATATCAAGAAATCAATGATACACTGAAGCACTTTTTAATTAGACCGCTGTGGTCCTGAACTAACCCTGACTTACGAAGATTAAATAATTGCTTATGGCATTCTCAATGTGTGGTTCACCATAGTGAAAAGAAGATTATTGACCCAACTGCTAAGTTATGAGAACTGATGAAGTCTTGCTGAGTGCAAAAATTCTTTTTAGCACAAAAAATGCAATGCAGTTTTATGACCCAACTGCTTTGAACTATTTTAGTTAAGGACTACTATGATAAGAAAGAAGTTGAAAAGCTATTTAGTAGGAAGACAGGCTCCCATTTATATGTTGACTTATGAAGTCAACATTTTCAAGGATGTTACCGTACTTTGGTCTCTTACTTTCAAAGCCATTAACTTCTCCCAGCACATTTCTATCTACAGATCTAGGAGCAAAACTGTCTTAAGTCTTCATGACCCAGGAACCTGTGAAAGTCAATATCGCTTAGATATCTGTTCTACTTGAGTAACTTTTAGATTTTTTTTCCTTCTCTGCCTAAATTTAGACACAAATTCTAATAAACAACTGTCTTAAGCTTTGCATTCAGATCTTCTGTAGGTTTAATTTGGCACAAGTCCCCTGATCTTAGTGAAGCCACCTTGCCATACCATTCAAAAATCTGGCCTTAAGATCTCATTATATTTAAAAGCATAACTAATTGATCTAGATGTTCTTTCAGGAAGGTTATTGTTACATTCATTTTAATAATAAAAATATACAGGGAACATGCTAAGGGAAAACAGGATGTTTAAATGATAGTAGACAAAGAATGGTAATAATATTCTTAAAATAAAAGAATGGTATTTGATAATGCCATAGTACATCTGCCAAAATTATGCCATCTGCGCAAAACAAAAAGGAATATTTGTCCCTCAAAGTATTCCATGATAGAGAATCAACAGAGCACTCTGGGCTTGCTATTTTTAAAAGGTATTCAGACTATATCATAGGAGTTTCAAAATCCCACTTGGTTTCTCACTAGATTCATTGGCATCTAAATTCTTGCACAGAGTAAAACTTCTGCCAATCCCTTGATGGAAGCCCTAGCAAAAGCTGAGGTTGTCAGGACATGTAAACTTTCTATTGTTATTCTTGCTCCATCAACCATTTTCAGTTAAGAAAAAGATAAGCCTTGGCATTGAGATATAGGCCATTCATCAAGGTTAGGGTGAGGAAAAAAAAAAAATGAAGTTCTTATGAGCAAATGTATGGGAAGGAGCCGCAGAAACAATGATGAAGAAGAGTGCAAGGAACCATATGGCTGAATACTGGACAGGGGGCAAGCAGCAGCAATGAGCACAAGAGGTACACATACATAAAAAGATTCATGTTGTGCATATTCTTTGGTTTGAAAATGTTAACACTGGCCTTTAAAATGCATGTGCAACACAAGCTGTAAGGCATCTACACAGACATTGAGAAGAAACACGACATAAATCCAACCTCAGACTGGAAACCCCTGAAACAGTAGGTCATTAACTGCAACACAGTGCTGCTGGAGCTCATGTATCATCTGGCATCTGACAATCTGCAGGCACTCACCAAGTTTTCCAAATTATAAACAAAAGATCTACAAACTTTTCCTGATGCAAACACCATGCTAATGTTTTCTCACAGTATGATTTCCTTTCCATGGCATTACAGTACTGCTAAGGGAGATACACATACTTAGTGGATGATGTTAATGGGTTACTTGCTGCTCTGAGATGCTACAAGGGTATACTAAAGGGTATTTTTTCCTGATTTAAGGTTAATAAACTGAATTCACACACCACCATAAGGAAACTACCTCTCATGTTACCAGATTCAACAGTGGCCTTCTATAAGGATTAAGTTTATTTTCTGTGTATCAAGAGCAGGGTACCAGTGAGTTTCTCAGGAACAAGGACACTGTTTTCTGAGAGACACTGAAGACACATCTCCACCAAGACTTGGCTCATTCGTGGTCTACTTGAGAGACAGGCAGAGAGAAAACAGGACTTGATAAGAGCTAAGTATTCAAGCCCTCTAAAACTACATGTACAATTCCATTTTAATTTTCTTTACTGAAGAAACTTGCCTGCATTAACTTTTATTTTAGAAGATGCTATGAGCTCATTTTGATATTAAAGATTCTTTAGGGCACTTTCTATACTTCAGCTCTTATTTTAGTTTAACTTAATTAAAATCTTTTTGAGATTTTCTTCATGAGACATACTTAGCCTTTCAATAACAGAATACAGATAATTATATTGCTCCTTTTTATAACATTTGGAGATGGACTAAACAGAGTAAGGCTGTCCAAATTGTGTTTAAATAGTGTCTGCCTTATTATTTTATATATTGGACAGGCTTGGTGCCATGAGATAAGATCCTGGTGATACTTTAGGCCCTGCTTCAGAATAATACTTAGTTGCACTCAAACCAATGTATCAGGACACCAGGACCATAACCATTCATAAGAGAAACACCTCCCCAGGCCTTGGATGCAAATGACATCCCCGTTCCTTTACAGAAAAAGAATAATACAATATCAGCTGTTACGAGGTCATCTAGAGGCCACAGCTAAGTAGAAAGTTGATCCACACCTCTCTGAACCATACCTGTTTAATCACTTCCTAGCATCCTATCCATACAGTTTGCTTTTAAACTCTGTAAAGTGACTTCTAAATTTGATATGAAGATATTTTTCTGAAATACAGAATAATTAAAAATATTTTAAAATATATGCACAACTAGATACTTCTATTAACAGCATGCGCGTAAAAAAGGCATAGAAATGTAATGTGCAGATGTACTTTGTAAGACAAAGTATTTTATACATTATTATTTTATTAAAGAACCTTAAATCTAAACTATTTTATTGTGTGACTGAACATAGATTTTAGAACTTAAAATATATTACACTGGACTGACAGTAACTTTGCACACAGAAGTACTAACATATATTCAGGAGTCTAGATTAGGAAAATTCTGTTGCATACAAATAACCTGAAACATTAAAATGTATGATCCATCCTCAGTGATCCAAAGGGAATCAGATCGAAGATCTGACTATGTGTTTTCTAAATTAAAAATTCAAATCAGAACATGTAAAGTAGTTTAAAATAATAATTACATGAATCCCAATTAAGTATTACACAGTAATTACAATGAGTGCTATTAGCAAATTCAAAATACAATTTCAGTTAAAGCTACTACCACGAAACACAGCAACAGACAGGTGCACCCAAACATCAACAAGTGGAAGAGAAATTACAGGTGCTTGTATAGCAGGGAAAAGGGAAATTAACTCACTTCTCTGTGGTTTATGCTATCTCAGTCAACTAGAACGTTGCTGTTTATATGCTTTTGCAGTTTTTATAGGCTAAAGTGTTCTTGCAGGATGAACACAGCATAGAATTCAGGAAAAAATTTACAACACAAAAACAATTTAGAACCAGAGAAGTCTGTATGCACTTACCAGTAACAGAAAATAAGAGTTACTGCTCTATAAAGTTTAGGTTTTGTTTTCTAGTATCTGCACCAGGTGCCTCAGAGAACAATGCAATCGTGATGTCCTGATTTTAATGTATGAAATCTGGTTTACAAACCAAAGTTTTACCTCTAATAAAAAGCAAAAGAAATAGAGCACACTTTAGGTTTAGCTATCTGTGCTTGAAAACTTGGCAGTCTGCAGTCAAATAACATGATTACATGTTATGAAAAGTGTCTTTGAAAAATTTAGCATCACTGGAAATATTTATCTTGAAATAGCTGCAATTTGGGGGCTATCATTTTGTTCTGTACACGTGATAAAAGCACAATATGTAAACCTGAAATACACAAAAATACATATATTCCATGCACACCATTCATTTTTAGGCAGCATTTAGGAGCATCCGTGCAATCCAGACTCTACAAATTTCCAACTGTATTGTTAATAAAGGATTGCACACCATATATCTGCCTGTAAACCCAGTTAAACTTCTGGCCAAATGCCCCTCCCCAATGTTTTTCCCCCAAACTGCCACACTGATGTACCCAAATTCTCTGTTCTGAAGTTTTACTATTTGATATTACCTTTTCCCTTAAAGCATTCCACTAAAGTCATCTGAAATTTCCTTTAATTCTGGTCTGGATAGACTTACTCTCCCATACACAGCAGATTTCATTCAGTGTCTCAAAATAAATTGTCCTTACAAATTCAGTTGAAACACATTATCCTTGTGACGCAATCACAAATGCTGAGTCACTTCTACAGAACAAAATAGATAAGCTGAGGTTTCCTTGAAAGATTTCCAATCTGGTGACACTTGCTATTTTCTATAGGAAGTATTTTATTCTGTATTCTAAAGCTATATTTGTAATTAAGCTTTTTCAATCCTAATATTTTTCAGAGATTCCAACAGTGATTCCAAAGAGTTCTTTCACTAAGGACCTTAGAGTGTTCCAGTGCCACGAATGTGGGGTCCAAATCACAAATCAGCTGAGAGAACTAGAGATAGACTCAAACTTGAACAAAGCCTTGAAAGAGACTTTATATATGAGGTGGAATCTGCATCCATTCAGCTTCACATGCGTGCTCTCTCTCTTTTACAGAGCCAGAAAAATTCTGGTAGCAATTTTTCCTTTCTTTTTCCTTCCAAATTGCAATGATTTTTTCCCCCCAAAAAATCTGGTAGGAACTTACAATGCCATTGTTCCTTTTCTAAGTTTCAAAGGCTGCCTAATAAGAATAACTGTAGAAGAGAAAAAAGTAAGAATTTTCAGCCCAACTTCATATAGGTTTGTCTTAGAAATCTTTACTTCTCCTTCTGCCATTTTTCAAGCATATACCCAAACAAGAAAGAAGTCCCGGAATTACTTTAGTATATGCTGAACATTCAATTCCTATAGAACATTCAATTCCAACTGGCTTTGGGGGTGTTTCAACTGAAAGATATTTTTCTGAATCCCCATTCTCCTACTGTTTCCTCCTTGCACACCCCTGCAGGAAAACCCCTCTGGTGAATGAGAGTAAACCAAAGGCCTGCCCACACCTACTAGTTTCTGTCAGGGGATGGAACAGAGATGCAGAATACACTTATTACACGAGGCATAGGTCAGAGGCGGCAAGCAGTCCTCAGAAATATACAACAGTATTCCTTGAGTACATGGTCCAAATCATTAACTATTAACATCAGAGTAACACCTTCACAGATTTTCAATAAAAGCTCAAAGCATACTGCAGAAAAAAATGTTTCAACAGGGGGAAAAAATAAGCCAAACCTACCTGCTTTCCATTTCAACAATTAACATCCTTTTTAGAAGTCAGAGCCTCCATACCAACAGGGCAATGAAAAGCTCAAGGGCCTGTGGTTCAACTGAGTCATCTATCTGACTTTAAAGCAGAGGACATCTATTTTAGTTCATCAGAATTTCTAATATTAACCAAGGTTCACAGCTTTGTAAAAATACATACTAAAAAAGCAATTTCTACACCCTTGATAGAAGTCCTCTAAATCTGGATTATGTACTCATAATTAAGATTCCGCATTCTGAAGGTTTTTCTTGGGGGGGAGGGGGTTGCCTCTTTCCAGTAAAATCATAGAAAACAGAAAACTAACGTTAAGAACAGGCTGACAAGAACAAGCTGACTTCCACAGCTCTCAGACATACTAAAGAATGGAATGAAATACACAATGGCCAGCAGGACCTATTTTTGTCTTAACCTTAGCCCTGTCCAAAGGAAAAGAAGAATAAGTGCTCTGTTAATGATAGATGTACATTGAGCCTTACAAAACAAGCACCATTTCATTCATTTCTATTATTTACAAAGACCAGGGAGGGCTATCAAGAGATTCTTTTTATATTAAAGATTCCTCATGATTCCACACCAGACTTTATGGTCTGAAGCCAGAGCTGGGTTACTTTACCCTTACCAGTATGATATAGAATCCACTTGCTTGTATCTAACAGGTAGAAGCCAGGCAGACGAGGTGCTTAGGGACAGGGTTTAGTGGTGGGATGGCAGGGTTAGGAGGACAGTTGGGCTTGGTGAGCTTAAAGGGCTTTTCCAACCCAAATGATTCTATGATTCTATAACTCTCAAGGATTTTTATTTTTTAATTTCTTCCTTCTTCTTTCTTTCCCGTGTGTGCATGTGTGTGGGTGAGCATGTGTATCTCTGTGTATGTGTATCTTTTAAGACTTCATACTTCATAATTACATTATGATGAAAATTCATTTATCTTGGTCCACAGTCTCAGTTGTCTTTAAACTCTTTGAATTGCTTATACCTTGCTACTTCTCTCTTGGGTAGACATAATATTAGAGGCTCAACCAGAGCACAGTTTCACCTCCTATTTCTTGCACTGCAGACTAAGGACAGAAGTTTGAGCAACTATCATTGCTTCTTCCCCAGAGTCTTAACTTAAGCCAGACCTAGGCACTTTGTACCAAACAGTAGGTCTACAGAGGCTTTCTTTTTTGTTTCATCATGACCAAATTCATACAATCTCTCTGACACTGTCTTCTTAAACAATTGCTGTAGGTGGTGGTTTACTTCCACCCACTTGATACCCAACATTTACTACTAAAAAAATCCTTCCTCCCTCATCATGATCAAACTGAAGATAGGTCATGTGCATTCAAGCACTGAAAGGTCTGCTTGAGGTCACTCAGCAGAACAGTGCTGCCAGGCTGATGACTTGGGCTTGGTTTGGCCCTTACGGTGCCCAGGCACTCCCGCCATTCATGTGATTCATGACTACCTACGCCAGCACCTGCCTCATCCATCAGCAATCCAACATATCCAGTGTCTTTCTATTCAATTATTTGTCACAATTTGTTTTCATTAAGAAATGCTAAGATTTTCCACATATGGGGAAGGTTACTGTCCTACAGAGGATAATGTCAGCTGCTTTAATTTATCACTAAGTTATATATTTTCACTACCCTCTTTAATATTTCAGTGCAGTCAAAACCAGAATAAATTTCAAAGATTTTCCCACAATAAACCATGGCAGCTAAATTCTACTTGTTCCCTGTAACTTCCTGAGGGTTAAGTTGGCTTATTGCTTTTTGTGTATTTTCACTTCTTCACAGCAATGTGCTTGAAGATGGTTCTGTCAAGGTGTTTTTCATTTATTTCACGATCATGATTACTACATGATGTAGTAATGTTCTACAATTGTACATCATGTACTATATTACATGATTACTACGTGATTACTGTAGTGTTCCGATTTTACAGTACAGCCCTTTACAGGTTCATATAAACTTTATAATTAATAACGGTAAACAAATATGAAGTTATATGAGCCTGGTGAATGGAAGAGGAGAATGCTAAAACAGGCAGAGAAAGGCCAGAAAAATACAAATGCCAGTATTACTTTCCAAATTTCAAGAAGTCCACAAATTCATTCACTCGCTATGCGGTCAGTGTTATCTCTATCTCTTGCAATTGTAAATCAGAGAAATGCTGGCTCAAGAAACTTAGGCTACAAATTCTTAACAATGCTAAAGAAATCAATCCCATATATCCTTTATAGCTTCCTGAAAAATCCTGAAGTATTTATTTATGTTGAGATCTAATTTGTTTTGGTCTTTGGTTTTATGTTGTATAGCACTTTGTAGCACAATAAAATGTATGGACTTTATCTGTACAATTTATGTATGCTGGGATATGAAAAATAAATGTACATAATTCACAAATTTATTCAGTTAGGAGGTTCAGACACAAAGATGCAAACATGCTAAAATATTTCTATCAGCCTACACTATTTGAAACTAATTTGGAAGTTTCTATGAGAAATAGTTTTCATGGGGTGAGTAGAAGTAGCATTCACCTGCAATATTATAAACCACAGTCACTTTAAATCCTGTATTTCCACACTTATTAAACCACTACTAAGAGGAGCCCCGCTGCTAAAATAGTATGTGGTTCTTCTAGAGCAGTATCATTACCTAATGATTTTGAAAGAACCTTATTTTTCAAAGTGAGAGGGAAGCAGATGTATTACCTTGAATTGCATATGGTAGCTCGGAGAAGTCAGGCCCAACTCTTCTGCATGCATTAAGAAGTGTGGGAAAGGGGAATGAACATACTCAGATGAGATCATTGATTATGACAGAAATACTGAATTACATAGCCGTAATCCTGATGTGGAATTTTCACATGCTTACTGAAAAAAACTAGAAATATAACTTCCAAGCCCTATTTCAAGAGGTATTTATGTCTTAACAATCTATAGAAATGGCAGCCTTTCAGAAGCACAGACACCAGCGCCCATGATGGTGAGTCACGGGGAGTCATCATGACATTCTTGTACTCTAACCATTCTGGCCTGTTTAAAAATGGGCAATTTAATTTCACTTTCCAATATTTTTCCAAATGTGATGAGAGTTCTGCTTTTCCTACTGCCATCAACTTCTTAAGAGCTAGCTGATAGTAGCTCAATGGCTACTATCCAGTTTCTCAAATTTATGTAGGATAATCCCCAGAGGTGTTTCAGTTCAGTCAGCAGTTACGCTAAATCAAAAACATGCATAGAAAAGTAATAATTCCTACCTTTGTGCAGAAAAAACTCTTGCTTCTATAATTTGTATTTATCCTACTTTATCACACAGTGCTGATGGTGCTGCCATAGCACAACACAGCACTGGTTTTGTATTTCATTTTAGAAAAACGATTCTGAGAGATTTGGTGCCTTATTATAGCTTCATTAGAGAGGAACAAAAAGACACATATAACTAGCTAAAACCCTAAGGGGCTTTCATAGCATGGAGATTGCTGGAACATAGAAATGCTTGAAAGAACTCCTAAAACGGCTATATGCAACTCAAAATTCCCTTTATGGAGAATAAACTCAAGACACTTTTTTCATTAATCCCATCCTATAGAAATAAAGCAAACCAGATGAAACAGAATCAAGAGTTTCGACTTAATAAAGGCATAAAACAAAGTTTAAACTAAATACCGATTTTCATCTAAACGCTGTTAAAATCTGGCGCTTGCTGAAGTGTAGTTATCCTAACTGGGTTTTGTCATTTCCCACAGAAGCTCCATTTTACAACCAGAGAGCACAGAATTGTAGGATGACTTACGTGCAGCTTCATCTGCCTGACTTGTGTAGGGTAAGACAGGATTGTCTCTGTGGGTAGGTGCATGTGTACAGCTTTTCCTAGAGTGCCGAATGAATGCAGAGTTGGTACTCACGGTATGATGTGCACATTTATGGTATGATTTCCATACACAGTGATAGATCTTAAGAATTGCCAAATATCTGCCCATACACAAGGAGATAATAATTATGTCTATGTAGCTATCTTTCTAATAAACTACCAACTAGGCTAATAAACTACTTACTATTCATAGGTTATGTTTTAGGTATCAAAACAATCTGCAAAGGAAATAACAATGAGATGCTTGTGCTCTGAATACTTCTTACCAATCCAGGTCCGATCTTTTCCCCCCCACACTGTCCCAACCAGGCTGTTTGTGGGACCAAACTTTCTCACTGTCTCCTCCTTATTATATATAACTCCTTACATTCCTCCAATGTGCTGTTACTCTTTAGATGAAAAACTGCAAGGTAGCTGCTTGAGCAGCAGCCTTTGAGAAGGCTATACAGCTGCGTGGTAATTTGGCCAGTCTCTCCTGAACCGAGGTATGAATTCCACAGCCTGTTTTTCCCTCAAAACTAGATGAACCCCTTGTCTTTATAGGCTCCAGAAAGTAGCACACGGCAGCTGAGTCAAACATTCTGAATTGCTGGAAACTTCCAATCCTTCTTAGCCATTCTCACATGAAAATTGTTAAACGTGTACCCTTTCAGAGCATGTTAAATCACATAACCACAGTACTCAAGTAGCAACAACACCAGGTAGCTCAAATATTCCAGTTATCTGCAACATCAGTACAAGAAGAAGATCAAAGAAATATATGAAATTGCAATTTTTAAAATATACCAAAGGCAGCTGAGCTATAACAGCCTAGAAAAGAAGTTCATTAAACTTACATGTGTATTTACAATGTTTATGAGTTTCTAAGCCTGACTAAATAAGCCAATGCTAAATAAAAGGAAGCAGTCCGAAAGCTGTCATAATGATCTACTACAAACTTCAACTTCATTTAGATTTACCCACTCCTCATACCTCAATTCAATTCAAAAGAGTCAAAACACTTTTATAACCTCATCTTCCTTAATGGAATAAATCAACACGCAGCATTTAACCAAGAGAAAAGAAAAATAAGATTGAACATGATATAAGCATATGGAAAGGAATGATACAGAAAAGGCCTGTTTCTGTTTATGCCTTCATATGTATAGCCACCAAAGTAGTAATGATCATTTTGCAATAATAATAATAAAAAACCCACACCCTACTATTAACTCTAGCAAATCTAATATGGGAGTAGACATTATAATAGTGTTTGACCACAGCTGGGCTGGGGGGCTTAATTGTATCCAAGATTTAAGTCCTGATTCCACATCATGAAAGATAAATATGAAAGATTATATGAAAGATTTTCTTTCTCTTTAATGAATATCCAGGGAATATCCTTTTGCTGAAAATAAGTTTTGATTTTCTTTTTTTCCGTAGGTACTTTAAAGTATTTTAAAGTATTATTGTTTAAGTTGCACATCAAAGTGATCTACTGGTATTGTAGAAAGGGCACCTCTGTGTAATTGCATCAAATTGGCTCATGACACATTTATTGATAAGATGGATGTAGATAATGTTTGTGCGCTCAATAATCTTCTCTGGCTATTACTGCATCTGTAGCATAGAATCATGGTTATGTAGAAGAACAGATTCAGTCCTTGATTGTGGATGAAAATGACATGGAGAGGATGAAACAATGAAGAAAGAATTTTACACTTCTGTATTGAACAGAAAATGGGTAATTTGTAAATTGTAGCCTGGTGTTTCTCAGTCCTCTTGAATTTTAATCATGTAGCATAATAATAATAATCAGAAAAAATAATCATGGACTGAAAGGTCTGGGAGTTCCCAGGCAATACAGAAATGTTTGCTTAGAATTCACCAGTTGAATTTGAGTTTGGACCAATACAGACTTTCCAGTCTCCACTCAGCTGAAGGCTGATCATTTTGCACAATGTTTATTTTCACCTGAGGAAAACTGTTCATCTCCATCACGGCTACTCATATTTTGAGTACTACAGTTTCTAATATTTTAGCCACAGAGTCTTGGAAATGCAGTGTTGCCCTTTCAGCACGTTCTAGGTTTGAAGCCGTCACCAAGCATCCACATGGTCTTGAGTGAGAGCTATTGTGTGAGGTCACGTACTTGCTTAGAACTTGCAAAGGAAGTGTCCTTACTTCAACAGATTATCTTGAAAGTCATGGCTGGGTAAATTTTTTCATTGTTATTATTAGAAGGCAAACAGTTTGGGGTTTTTTGTTGGTTTGGGGTTTGTTTTTGTTTTTGTTTTTTTAATAATGAAAAACACTGTTTCAGTCTATTTCACAAATATGATATAATTTGGCAAATATCTTCTTGTTAGTCAAAACAGGTTTTTATTTAGGAAAAAATCAAAAAGAGGGACAAGGCAGTAGTGCCAACTCTACTGTGTGGGGCACTGAAGAATTGGGAAAGAAGGATCAAAATCCCTCTGCTACATTATGGCAAAGCATGTCCTATCCCAACCATTGTCAAAACAATTAGTCTGTGGAATTAAGTGTCCTCTACTTCCTCCCTAGCCCAATAATCATTTTACTAGAAAGTAATTGGAACAAAGATCAAAAGAACAAAACTCCACAGCGGTTCCAGAGTACCTTGTATTCTTATAGGGAATAGGACCCAGTCTGTGCCCTATTTGGTACAAAATGGATCAGCTTCAACACTGGACTCTTCTTTCTAGACAGCACAGGACACTGCTTCCTACAATATCCTATGACTTAGTTTTAGCCTCCTCTAGATGTAGCTTCCTGAAAATTGTAAAGAAAAGATATAGCTGCCACACAGCTCAGGGTTAGCTGGCTCAGGCGCTTTCCTTGAAAACACAACTGGCTTCTCCTCAGCTTGGAGGGCAGTGAAGCTGCTTTGCAGTTGCAAGCCTTTAGGTGGAGCTGGAGCCTTCCTCTTGGTGCCAGAAGTCACCAGCTTCCATTCTTCACGTTCCCCAGAGGTTGGGCTTACTCTTCCACTAGCGGTGGACTCTGGCCATGTGTCCACATTAGCCCCTGTTCTGAGGTCTCAGGATCTGTGTCTGCCTTCCCTCTTAGTCTCACTTTTGCAAATGGGTTTATTTAGACCCCAGTGTTAATCAGAGACTACAAGCCAGCCAAAGGAAGGCTGTGTAAACAAGCCATGGCAAGAGAAAGTATTTCTGCTTGCCTTGTCCAAGAATAAATTACAAGTACATAGGTACATACTATTACTGATCAAAACACAGTAGCCTACCAAAAACCCAGTCATCAACATAAACTATGACAAAAAAAAATAAGTCCTCAGCTGAAGGCAAAAGTCACACAGCAGACATGACAAAACGAGACACCCTTGCTAATATGCATTTAAAAAATTAAGTTTCTGAAAGAGTACATTGGCAGCAGCCATTTACTTTATCTGTGCATTTGGGAGCACATCGAGAAGCAGCTTTTCAATCTGAAGGATCAAATCTGACACAATTCATCAGACAATAACAGTGAAATCAAAAAGACAGTAACTGGAAAATGTAATCCTCCCCTGAAATTTTCTTCAGCTCACCATCTGCTTCCATTCTATTACATCCCACTGGGGACTCGCTGTCTTGCAACATCTCCTCTGGGTAGCATTGCCACAGATGTAACAGGCAGGACTGACGGCTTTGCCGCATGACTCAACCAGCGGGCTTTGGGTGACACAAAACTTAGCCTGCACGTTACCCTCTGACAAAGGAGAAAACCAAACCATGCAAAAAACAGGTAATGACAGGCACTGAACCAGGTGCCAGTGCATTGCACCAATGCAAAGCATATGCTTATGTAAAGCAGCTAGATTTTTCCTTAAGTGAAAACAGCAGGATTGAGACACTGCAATGGAAAATTTACAAGCATTTAACTGCAGAGGTTATTTCCTCAGAATATCCTCAAATACAAGCATCCCCTCCAGTTGTCAGAACTATTTTGCTGACACAAAACACACTGTTGGTGCATAAGACTTGTATGCAACTACTGACATGAATTCTTTTCTTCGAAGGAAGGCACTCTGAGCCATTGGGAAAGAATAACAGCCAAGCAGTACCTGCTGAAATGCTATTTTCTGTCTTTCACATCTCGAGTAAACTAAATGGTGGAAATTCTACTTAAAAGATAAACAAACCCTACAGCACAGAGAGAGCAAAGGGATGCCGAGGCTCTATCAATTAGTCACTGAGTGTTTAGAACATTTCTAGTAATTAATATGCATTGCCAAAAGTTACTCTTTATAGATAAACTTTTACCCCTTACCTATACTTAATACTTGTGTAATGTATGCTTCACACCTCACAGATGCGATAGCTTGGAAAAAAAAGAATCTGTGTTTTTCTATCAGTCTGTTTTTCATTCTCTCAAATTCAAAGTGCATGTTCTTTAAACAGTATGTGTAAGTGAACATTTCTGCTTCCAAAGAGACTATTTTCGGCAATAAAGGAGCAAGGAAGGAGGTTTTATTTATTTATTATTTATATTTATATATATTATTATATATATATATGGGGGGTTTTTTACTTATTTATTTTATTTAGTTTAATTTATTCCTCAGAGTTTTAACTACGGTTGAGTTCAGTGTGCCAGAAACATGAATCCTAAATGTCCCACCCATTCACCTGAAATGCTTTAAGCAATGAACAGGTAATCTGAGTCATGCCCAGGTGAAGAATTTTTATAAATAATAATTCTTATTAATTTGTGTGTTCAACATTTATTCAAGTAACTATCAGTTAAGGTGTTCTACCTAAAAACTGAAGTGTGTTTGTCCAGCATAGGTGAACTCCTTTGCTCTAAAATACCTATTTGCTAGAACTCGTTCCTCTCAAACTCCAGCCCAGCGATGCATGTCCTTACCTTTACTCAGCTAAGCCACTGCATTGATACCAAATGCTCAAGTTGCATCGTTAAAAGTCAAATTTGGGCACAACAGTTTCTCCTACTAAGACATAATCCGTTGGGAACCAAAAATTCCTGCAACTGTTGTGAGAATTTTTACTAGAGATTCATGTAATAAGAGCATTCTGCAATGGTTCTTCCATGCTTCACGTTTACTGTCAGCAACATACATGAAGCAGTCAGTATCTATAATGGCCCTGACCATCGCATCAGCTCCAAATCGCAACATTTCTTAAACTTCAGATTCTATTGGGAGAAACGTTTCTTCACACCTTTCAAACACCAAATAAAATAAAAAATTATTGACTGTAATCATATATTATATACCACTGAGGATGGTTCAAGGAATTAACAAAAAGGAATTTACCTAAGATTTCCCAGGTTTTTTCCTAGTCAGGCTTTTTTTCATTATTATTACACTTAGGTGAATTCTTCAAAATACATGAATAAATTTCAAGCCAAATGAGGGAAAGCAATTCATGTTACCATTCACATTTTAAAATATATTATGTGTTAAAATACATTTAGTCTTTTATTAAAAAGCCAGAACATCCAAATGCTGAAATGCTTGCACCTCATTTCTGTAAAAGGTCATGTTGATTTTTCATGATGAAAAGTTCATACCTTCCTACTTAGCAAAAATGGGAAATATTCAAAATGAAAACAAAGTATGCTTAATGATTTACTGAATTATTGTTGTCTCAGACCAGGTAAATTAAACCAGAAAACAAACAGATCTTTAAAACAGCTGGCAAGGATCATAATATGTAAAAACAACAGGAAACTCCTGAAAGCTTTACAAATCCATTTGAAAATCCTTCCGTCAGATTCACTTCAGTTTCCTGAAGTCTGGAAGCCTCCAGGGACTTTGGACCCATTAAGAGCCTGTGACAATGCATCAGTTTAGACAGATATGGAATGAATATAGATTATTTTTTTATTTATTATTTAATCTACTTTAAGGTCTGTCTTTAATTTCTCACTAATATACATCTACTGAGCCTTTCGATTTTTGATATGGTATTACCTTTCTTATGGTATAATGCAAACTTTAAAACAACAGGAAAAACAGCCACCCAGACTGTTCTAAATACAAGAATGTTTGCTTTGCCTGTCATTTTTCTGATCAAATTACTATTCTGCTTGTGTGATACAAAGCATGATTATATTCAATTAATTGGAAAATTATGTTTCTCATTTTGCACATTTTCAGTATGTATTTTGTTTTGTTAAAAAATTCTTGAAAACTGCGATGCTTTGGGAAACCATTTGAAAATTAGAATACCTCATGAAGAACAGATTTTCCCATTCACACTCAGAAGCATTTCTTCTAGGAGGACCGTTACCAGGATGACTTGTTTTGGCCTAGAATGTCCTAAGAACAAATTCACTACTTCAAATTTCAAAATATCCAGGCACAGTATTATTTTTTTTCTTTCAAAATCCACTGTGCCGTGTTTTTTCTCCCCATCTTTCCACTGTTGCTCTGCTGTAAATCAATAGGGCACCTGGCTCGCAGCACCAGTCGTTCAGACAGGTTTGATAAAGACAATGGCTAAATTAAGCATTGCACTTGCTGTTATTTTCAAGGGCTACCACAGAACACTATCCTGCATATGTGACGAAATATCTGGAATGAGGAATATCTGGAATGCAAGTTACACCTTGGCAGAAACAGTCAAATTTTAGTCTCAGAGGGAACTAACCCAGAAAGGAATCTGAGTCTGTGGCAGCAGAAACCACATGAATCCCTGTGACATGCGCGTGAACAAACCTTTTGAAAACCCACCACCTGAGGACAGAAAGAACACGGGATCTACTACAGCAAGGCATGCTGTCGGGGGCTTGAAATTTAATTGTGTATAACATTGCCTTATAACCATTTTAGTAGCAGATTTCTGGGACCACATCATTAGCTTATGTACATTCCTGTTTTAAGGAGCCCCACCTTTCCTGAGAAAGACTTCTAGATCAGGCCAGTAACTGACAGCTACTACGCACTTTTATTTTTTAAGTAACTTGTATATTCTATGTTAAAGATTACAAAACAACTGAGGAGATTAGATAGTTACTGAATATAATAGTGTTCTACAGTCTTATTTTTAAGATGTATTTACAAAACATATCTCCTGCTATGGTTGCCAAGAACTAGCTTTTAATTAGCTGTTTATGCCAGTCACCAGAAAGGTCCTTGTAGATCTCAGAGCTCAAAAATCTTCATGATATTCAGTAAATGGGAAGTGCCATCTCCAGATCAGTGCACGTATCAATATCCACACTCCCGGTACTTGATTTTAGAAGAGACCCTTTTACAACTTCTTTCATGCTTGCAATAATAAAAAATAAAGCCCATCTTTCTCACTCGTTTTTTCCCTTAAAATTCACCTTCACTGCAATGCCCTCCCCAGTTAATAAAACCTAGATTGTGGATGTATTATGACTACAGCCACATCTTATTATCATCTCTTATCTTATATTTAGATCACAAGCTTTATGAGGCAAAGTCTATGGGTTTGGGCTGATTTTATATAGCAGCTAGCACACAGGCTTAATTTGAAACTGAGGCTCCTAGGAATTGTCACTAATGATAAAAGTAACAGTATTAACAAGCATGCATTATCAATAACATCATCATTGTTATTCTCTGACAATTTCCATAGTATCAAAATCAATGTCAGGCAATTATTTTAAAATTTATAGTGGATGCATTATTTTCTAATAACCCTACAAATGTGTGTCTTGGTTAAACAACAAGACAAATTCAGCTCCAGCTAAGCATGAAATATTCTGTAATGTTTTCATTATGAGGTTACATACTGAGGTTGTTCATTAGATAGACTAAATAAGTAGACAATAAATAAAAATTGAGAGAGAAACGTTCAGCTCAGCAGAACTTCCAGATTTCCTTCAATAATCACTCTTTGCAGCCCTTCTGGATTCTTGGATGCTGGAAGACCGCTGCTTCCTTTCGTCAGCAGTGCCGTGGCTATGATGGGTCAGGATAGACAGTTTCCACTGTCCAAGGCAGCCCCCAGGTCAGCTGGGAGGCTACTGGCCTTCTTCCCCTCTGCGCTGTGGTAGTGTCAGGGGTTTCATGGCCAAGCTTTGGTTTCTGGTTTTAATGAAAATCACTTCATGTATTATACCGTAAAAACTTAATGTTCTCTCTTTGATTATTGGTTTAAGTACAATTAATTGGAGACTAATGACAGGAAAGCTAGTATAAAATAAATTTTCTCCTTTACCATGTATGCACCCTCTCTCCCATGTAAGCAAGCTGGGCTTGCCACCTATTTCTTGCAGTTAAGTAATGATCATTACAAAAGAAAATTAACAGTATTTCTAGGATATATGTAGAGATACATATGTAGCTGTACATTAGGCAGCACCAGTACGCTTCTTCCTTTGCTTATCATTTTTTGCTTTGAAAGAAGAACATGAGGATAATATATACAGAGCACTTAAGAGTATGTGTTTCCTCTGAATACATTCATTTTGATGATATTCATCATCATTAACCACAAGGTTTGCTTCCATTTCTTTTTATTTTAGTGAAGAAAGCCTTCTCACCAGCAGTATTTGCACTTCTACAGATTTCGATCCTCCCACTAGTGGAAGCTGTATGTTCTAGCTGGATTTAATGAGTGAATTTAAATTACAGAAATATGTACATAAATATTCATTTCTTTAGGCTGCTTTCACCTCCTCCCCCCTCCAAAACCAACTAAGTACTATAGTCAGTGGATTAAGGCACAGTCAGAGCAAGAAGGATGGAAAGAAATCAGATATCAACTTCTCATTCACTAAGCCAGTGCAGTGACCTTGTGTCTTTTAGTGAAAAGGACTCAAGACGCGTTAATGCTTCAATCAGCTGCTTCTGTGTAACATCCCGGGGACGTAATGTCTAGTTGTATAAATGATGTGTAGCCTTTATACTGCTCTGGTGCTGATGGCATCTTGCTTTCTCTGCTTTTATAAGAATTAGGAGTATAGAGAAGCATCTCTGTTAGAAATTAACGCATCTAACAATTTAGGGTTTGGTGGTTTGGGTCTTTTAAAATGTAAAATAAGTGAAACCAAATACCCCTTGTTTCTTAACTAAGAGCTATCATTTCTAAACCTTTGCAAAAATGAAAGATTACAGAGATTGTTCTTTCATTACTCTACCAGAAATAGGCATCTGCAGACTAGTTAAGCCAAGTAGGATATAAAATTGTCTTTACATTTCTGCATACAAAGAATTTGGCATTGAAGTTACATTTATCATCCATTGTGCAACACTGCACATGGTAGTATCTCTGGAGGTCATTCTTACTAGATAGCTAGTAAGACATCACTCTGAATTTAGAAGTTATTAGTCTAAGAATATGACAATTTTTACACAATTCTTTAGTGAGTAACTATGTAAAGTGGGCAGAGGAAGAGGAAATCGAAATGTAGGGCAGCATTAAGCATCACATTTCAAAAGGACACACTCACTGTCCTGTTTTTATAGGAAGAGCGATAGGCTTCTCTTGCCCTTTCTTTGCAGCATTAATTTGTTACAATTGTAGATTGTCCTTTTAGGTATACACCTGCACCTGTAAATTAAACCTTACTTCAAATTTTTGATTGATTTGATGGACATTGAATGAAAGTCTAGTGAATACTACATTATTCTTGGGTGGATCTCTTTCAAAATTTCTTTTGTTGATTGAAACTGTATCCACAACCTCAGAAAATTTCCTTAAAGTTGACTTGAAAATGAAAATTCCCATTTAAAAAAAAAAAAAAAAATCTAGCTAGCTCTTCTGGAAGTAACCGATGCACAGCGAAGTTAAATGACTTCACCAAGGAGAGAAAACAGTCAGTTCATTCCCTTTAAGCCCTTAATATTACATATAAGATACACATTTCATTTAATGTCATCAACTGCAATGGTTCACAAGGTCATAAGATAACTAAAGGAATGTGGTGGAAAATTTTCATGGAATAAGGAACCTCAATGTGATTTTAAAATGAACGGGAGTTGGGTGCTTAACACATACCTCGGTCTCTATTTCCCTAATAAGCAGTTGAACAATTAGAGGACATGAAAATAATGTTAATAGCCATTCATTGTCCATGTAGGCTAGAAATCAAAATGCTTTTGAAAATAAAGACAGCCCACGTAAGCTCTTTCTACTGTTCCTCTACATTTTTGACAGGATACCTGTTATTATCCAGCAACATTGGAAAAGGCTTTTCCTCCCACTAGCTGCATCAGATTACACCTCTCTATCACTTTCTCTCTTCACCCCACTTAGTGATGACTGGCTTTTGGCAAACATCTGCAATAAAATGGCTTCTTTTTTACTAAGCAAAATAAACAACACATGGTGGATTTAATACAACCAATCATCTCCCTCTTCAAATGACTTTCATTGCATTTTCTCTTGATAGTAAGCAGCAGCTGCGTTTAATGAGCTGGAAGAATGGGTCAATAAAAAATACATATATGCACGTTGCTTAAGTATCTATTACATATATGTAGACATTAAGGCAGCTCATGGTGTTTACCCTACTACAGGATCTTATCATAATGACAAACCACCACTGGTTCTATCAAACAAGATTAAAAGATTATTTCCTCACACAGTACTGTGACTAACTCCTGAGTATTTAAAACTTATTTTTCAAAACTGTAGATTGTTCCAGTACAGATGATCAGAGACCGTACCAAGGGTCTGTTTGCCTGGCTGTGTAGAGTTAATTCTTGAAACAGATGCCTTTTATCTGTTCTGATACTGTTTTTCTGCTAGTTCACAGGGAAGAGTTATCTTTCTGAATCAGCTGCTGGTGTACTCAGTAAATTTTACTAACGCAAATAAACATTACAAAATTACAAAACAAGAGGGGTAAGAAGCTACTAAAACCATTTAAGAGTTATTCCTAGGGAATGCTATAGAATTTGCCTAGTGAAGTAAAACCAAGGCATTTCTACCCAGTAACAGTTGGTACTAGAAAGATTTGTTTCACATTTTCCAGCACTTCCAAAACACAGTTATTTTTAATTGTATATTTATTCTCACGCCTTTTCTTAGGCCCAGAAATTTTTTTAAACCAATGTACTGAAAAAAAAAAAGTGCAAGAAAGGCACAAGGTTACTGTTTCTATGTTTAAAAGGCATTTGAACATCATTAGGCCAATCAAGGAGATTCTCGAAACTGATAGAGAAAATGTGAAACGCTCTCAACCAAGAATATAGAAGCAGAGCACAGCTTAGACTAACAGCTCAGAGTTTCTAATTGCACTCTTAGAAAGCATCCTGGCAATAAGGTGCTTAAATTACTATGGCAGGCTAATGATCGTCAAACTAGTTTGGAGGCATCTGGGATTGTGACTTGAAAGAATCGAGCATCTTGGCTCTATTCTTTCATGTTCATGTACACATCTGAAAAAGCTGAGTCGATCCTTTCAAAAGGGAAGTTAATGAATAAAAGTGTAACAGCCAAGAATTTATTAAACACTAAGAAAAGAATCAGAGCAAATGATCCAAATGCTATCTCTGTAAGAGTAAAAGGAATGTCTAATTAGCTGTTGCTTTGCACCATAACACAGAATCAACCAGCACGCTTTTGGATTGGTTTTCAGATAAAAAGCATTCCTGAAATGTTCATTAGAAAATAAAATTTATCACATGCTGAATCAAATCACTGAGTCTTCAAAGCCTGGTGGTCTGTTACCTAACAATGACCACCGCCCCAGATTTCAGTGTAAGAGAAGAATCTTTACACTATGTTAAGTGTAATGTCCCAGGTGAAAAAGATGCATTTTTTAAATCCCTGTACAGGATAAATATTAACAAAAGGGCTCAGAAGGTGCAAGCAATAAATACATTAGTCACCTACCCCATTTCCCCATACTGTTGTAGAAATTAAAATAATAGTAATGACCTCACTATATACAGAGTCAACCCTACCAGAACCGGGAGGTCCACCTAAAGTTCAGACACTGGGTAACAAGAGGAAAAGATGGACAAATGTCCTCCCTTGCATGGCTGGAGAGGCATACTGCACTGAGTTACACACCACAAAATGCAGTTTTGTTCTCATAGCTTCCAGCTCTGCCTTGAAAATTCTTATTAACTCATTTCTGGAAGAGAGCAAAATCTCCCAGAGATGGTTTTAAATTTAATTGTTTGTGAAAAACATCAGGACCCAAACACAGCAGTTTAAAGGGAAGTGAACAGCTTTCAATTTACCTTGCAGCCTATTATGATCCTAGGCTGCTGATGCAGAAACTTCTGTACTCTAGCATCTAGGTGGAATCACCATGGCAAGATATAGTTGTGCTTATTTATGTAGCACATTCATAGCTACCAGCGGGAGAGCTGAGGGGGTGCGGGAGGTAGGGTAAAGTCACCCCTGAACAGAACAGCTCACGAGCACCAAGCTTGTATGTCTAAACGTTCTTTTTACACCCCTAATATGGATTAAGCATGGGATATTAAGAAGGTGGCAAACACAGTCCAAAGAGCAAAAATGTTTTTGTTTAATTCGACTTCTATTCTACAAACTACTAAACAGGTTAAAGAAAAGCCAAACAACCCCTCTTGAATACTTAACAGCTTCCCTGAGACTTCAAGAGAAAGAGGGTAGACTTCCACCACTCCCAGAGAAGCAGTGGGGACCTGAGCCATTTGAAAAGCCAGTTTCTTATCTAGAAAGATGAACTGCTTTACCTTGCTCCTTAAATTCTCTTTAAGGTAGACCACAGACAATTCTATTCAGATATGCTAAGTATTTTCTTGTTTGTATGTATAACCCGAGTCTTGGATGACATGTAGTTCAGAATTGCTTTGAAGCTATCTTTATGAGAACATTGTAATCTTGTTTTAAAGGATTTTTTTTCTTTTAAATTCCACGTCCCAGTGAAAGCCAGTTAGATCTGGGTTTCTACAGACAAAAGAAATTTTAAAACTTTACTGTTTGTCCTTATAATGAGCCTAATTAAAGTTAGTCACACACTGGTGGCATTTGCTGCATTGTTTTACTTGTCACTGCCATAACAATTGTGTGTCTGTGTTTCAATTTGATTATATAGAGAAGGTTTAATGCTGAATAGCTATGATTTAAACTTATATCTCAGCAAAAGTTAGACCCGTGACTCTCTATTTTGTATCCACGTAGACTTTTCAAGCAGATTTTGAGCTTCTTCTTTAGCAGTAATGCCATTTAATCACATTTATGACTGCGCTTTCTGGTTTTAGCTCCAACCAAGGCACTTGCATGGTGTGTCAAGTTCTTCTAACAAGTAACTGAACTCTGTGTGCAGCCAGGGTGGCCTTCTTGTTATTCTTCATCAGGTATTTAATCACTAGAAACTCTATTCTGTTTAAGACTCTTCCAGAGTTCGGTGCATCCTGTGGTACCAGTATAGTATATAATACTGTTTGATATTGGGAGAATGACAAAACTGCCAGACAACATATATTTTTAGTTATCTAAATTAATATTTTTTGCCTATCAATCAGTAATTCTTGGTAAATTGGAAAACTGAGTATTATCATGTTAAACGGCTGAAATGAATGTATTTGATACAGAATGTAAACTACCAAATAAAGATGACAAATGCGTTTTCATGAAATAGTGAGGATGATTATGATGCTAAAGAGCAGCTACAGTCCTGTTCATGCCCTGTTAAGGTAAGGAATTTTCTCAATGACTTACTGAATCGCAAGCTCAAGAGCTTACAGCTCACTCAATATTCTTAACCCAAATTTCTTCCTCACTCACAAAGCTTTGAAAATCAAAGGTTATGCTAAAAGTCACAGTTTTTCAGTGGATATAGCAATATAAATATAAATCTGTGGTTTCTGCCTTATTCAGCCTGGTAATGTTTCCTGCTTCAGCCCCTCATCCAATATGGAAGAGGAGACAGAAGAATACAGCTCATTTTTGTGAAAGGAATGATAAAGTATGTTTTGTTCTTACATTTTAAAACAGGAGGAAGAGAGCACTGTGTTTGATCAGTGGGCAGTTAAAAATTAAAACCTCATTTGTTGCTGTATACTATAAAAGATTGAAGGTAATCTACATAACAACAAAATGCTATCAAATCGGAGTACAATTTCCTAATGTATTCGGTTAATTTAATGATAGTATTGTTACTTTCTTAACAATATTGTGTTGTAGACCTAATTTATCAATGCACTTCAGTTCTGCACATGCGCACTTTCAATGCCACGCAGCCAGAGGTGTATACTTAAACAGGTGTTTAACTACTTTACTCAGCGAGTCTTAATGCACGGCTACCACAGACAGAATAAAATGTGCCTGATTAAGAAAACTCTGAAGGGAATCTCAAAATTAGTCTCTTAATGACTCTTATAATTTTAAAAATTAGATTAAAAAGTTAAAGAAATTATAAAAAATGAACCAACTTACAATGTGTGCTTTTATTGGGTCTTTGATTAAATGAAATCTGAGAAGGGATGACCCATGAATAATTGTCAGTTCATTTTAAAACTTCCACTCTTTCAATCTTGCTATTCAGTCTCACTGAACTTTTAAAGTGCTTAATTAAAAAAATGATTGGACCAAATCTTCAAAATCATTCTGTAGACATTGAATTCTGAAATAGAGCAAGTTATCAGGCACCTTACTGCACTACCAAAAGAGTAGACAAAATCACGCAGAATTATTTTATTTTTTTTTAAAAGCAGTCTTCTCTTTAGGGAATCAAAATTGTTTATGAAGACAGCCAGTCATAGCTCTAAGATTTTCCATTGTGATATACCTGAAGTACAGGACAGGACAAGGGGTGACGGTTTTAAACTGAAGCAGGGTAGGTTTAGACTGGATATAAGGAAGAAATTCTTTACAATGAGGGTGGTGAAACACTGGCACGGGTTGCCCAGAGAGGTGGTGGAGGCCCCATCCCTGGGAACGTTCCAGGCCAGGTTGGACGGGGCTCTGAGCAACCTGATCTGGTTAGCGGTGTCCCTGCTCCTGCGGGGGGGTTGGACTAGATGACCTCTAGGGGTCCCTTCCAACCCAAAACATTCTATGATTCTATGATTCTACATAGGCATATAGGTACATGTACAAATCTACATTTATTTTCCTACTGTTTTCTTGTATCTTCTCTTACGTATATTTGTTCTACCCTCTGACCAAAGCTATCAAGCATCTCTTAATTCCTCAGCCCTCTGCATGATACCCCAGGAGAGTCTGATTTCCTCCCATAGCGAGTGCTTTGTCCCTGTCTGTGCTCTGAGTAACCAAGGAGGATTCCCAGGACAATTCTTGTCCTTTTCCCATCACAATCAGGTCTCCCCACCAGACCCTACCCAATTTAAACCAAAAAATTATTAATTCCTTTAGCATCTTTCAGGATGTATTTTTGTCTCCAGAAATTATCCTTATACTGTGATGTATGTTACAATCTACATTTTATGAAATCAGATTGAGGCATCACTTTGACATGACTACCAAACTACCAAAAAAGAGCATCCAGTGATTAATGTGAAGACTTGTTCTATTTTCTGTTCAAAGTTCTTTGACTACTGTTAATGAATTGCTAGAGATGACTGAATAATTTGCAATGAATTACTTGTCTGATGAAAATAGCTGCATTTCATACTTAGGGTCTGTCAGTGAGCAAATTCTGATTTCCATGACTGCATTTGTTACACAAAAACATTTGATGATTTAGTTTTACACATTTCTCTACTCTGACGGAGTGAACAAAATGGTTTTATCACCGCTCAGTATTTGAACACTGTGATTGGTAGCTGCCATTAGTCAGAAACTGTCTCAGGCTACACTCAGTCTCCACTGATACCGAGAAAAATGTTTTCCAGCATTAAGCTGCCACCAGGTCAATCCAGTAGGGCACAGCTATAGTTATTCTTTTCCTTTCTCAGAGTCAGTTATCAGGCATGAGACTTCAAAGTTCATTTCTCATTAACATTTCTGACTAACTCAACTACATAAATACCTTTCTGGACTGTAAATGCAAAGAGGAAAAATTCTAGCTGAGCAAAATGGTATCAACTACTCTAACATTGCATCAATAATTAGCTCTATTATTACTTTTATTTCTCATTTTAGTGCATTGGGGCTCACAAGCTGACTTAACAGCTCAGGTACTCAGTGGCTATATAGAATTAGAAAGCCAAGCTACCAGTACAGCTGAAGTTCTAGACTATGCTGCACTAAATTGCTTGGGCATGTGCTTAAGTTAATGAATTGTCCATTAAAATCAACTGCTTTTTTTTTTTTTTTTTTAAAGTGCAATCTTTCCACAGCTAGAGGATGGCCAGTTTTAATCAATGTTACTCTCAGAGCCCAAGCAATATTGCTTGTTTAAATATTTCAACTATTTTCTTTTGAGATAGCAGTACGTGATGTTGTGCCTATTTTCTTTGTTTACCACTTCTCCTTCTGATTCAGGGTTTTAAGACACGTAAAACTGAGTCTATTATCTACACAGAAGAATCTCTTTTGTCATCTCTCTCTCTCTCCCCACTCCATGAGAACGTTAACTCTGTTGCCAGGTCAGCTCTGGCAATCTGACGCCAATTCCCCTACCTCTATATATTTCCTAATAATAATTTTTTAAACAAAAAAGATAAAACCAAACATAACACCTTTTTGTATGTCACCAGAAAAACATATTTAAATTAATGCACTGACTTGAAAGCCCAAGCAAGCAAAGAGGAAGTGATTATGCTCTTCTATTTTCAGATTTTGATATCCTGGCAGGCACACTCTGACATTGTAAACACACTCTGCTTTGTAATGCTACCTTTAGTAATTAAATTTAAGGAAATCTTAAAACTTCTTATATAAGGAGATTCACTGACAAGAAACTCAAAGCACTGTCTTTGTAGACTTTATTCTATCACTAAGTTTAATTAATGTTTCCTTCAACCTCGATCTAGATAATTCTA
Organism: Egretta garzetta; assembly: GCF_000687185.1. Lineage (NCBI taxonomy): Eukaryota > Metazoa > Chordata > Aves > Pelecaniformes > Ardeidae > Egretta > Egretta garzetta. The sequence goes on from NW_009259977.1 coordinate 1,255,278, forward strand.
TCCCTTGGGAGGAGGATGAGGGCAAAAAAAAAAAATTAAGACCAAGAAAACCCAACCAATCACAAAATCTAAACTCAAGACAGATAAAATGGAGTCATTTGCATTTTCTAGTATAACTTTATCTGCAATCAATGCACAGGTTGTCTGCTCAATTTCTGCAAACTACGCAAAACACGTTCTGTACTAAGCCTAACAGTGAAATTTAGCTAACACTTCAGCCACTTTAAACTTCTGTTCTTCTGAGAACTAGAGTCCAAAACCTGTGTCAATCTACATACAGATGAAAATTCTTGAAGATTTAGATGATCAGAGAAATTTAAAACAAAGGCTGGATCAGGCCACACCAGATGCCCACGTAACTCCGTACCACACACCTACAGAAGATGCCAAGGAAAGAGTTCAAGAACAGGGCTAACATTTACTGATTATTCCTTGTTATTTGTAGCCTGAAGGACTTCTTCACATTTCACTGTCTTGACATTTAACTGACCTTGACAGATTTCTTTTGCATTAAATATGTCCAGTCTCATTTTGAACCCATGTAAAGTTTATCAACCATAAAATCTGACGGTAAGAAATTCCATGGCTTAATTACAGGTTCTGTTAATAACCAGCTCCTTTTGTTTTCAATCTGCTGCATGCTGGTTTCATCTGGTGATGAAATTATTGCAGTGGAAGAGACAATGAACTATCATTTCCTATTAATCCTCTCAGTTTCATTCAGGTTTTTATGACAGATCTTTGTCATAAGCTCCCTCAGTCACCTTTTTTTCTAGGCTGGAGAATCTTTTTTTCTTTTTTGTTGTTCCTCATGTAAAAGCTCCCTGATAACATTGTTCACCCATGCCTAATCTTCATGTAAACTCCACATATGCATCCTAAGTTTAACTAAAGTCAGTTGAAGGAGAAAAATAAAGCACAAGGTTGAAGAGCACTCGAGAGAAAACAGTATGATTAAGGGTAGCCAGCACAGATTTAGGCAGGGGAGGTTATGCTCAACTAATCTCCTGGAGTCCTTTGAAGATATTACTGCTGTGACAGATAAGAGAAATACTGTGGTTGTAGTGCATTTAGTTTTTCAAAAAGCATTTGAAAAAATCCACATCAGAGATTAATGGCTAGGAGTCACCGACTAGAAGGTAAAAATAGGGCACTGGATACAGAACTAGGAATGGAGCAGGAGAAAGGAGGTAGTAATATCACTGTACCTTTATACAGCACTTTTCCCCTTGAGGATAGCCCATGTTCCTCTCCAGATGTATTGCTGAAACCACCACTGAAATGCAGCCATTTGTGGAACACAACACAACAGACATTACGCACTTGCAGAATCAGCATATAACGAGTTTTACAGGAAACTGCTGATTAATTTTACCTGCTTGGAATCAGAGGAAGAACTATGGCAAGATAAGCAAACTGTAATTACTCTCGTAAAGTAAGCATTTACCTGAATGGAACTTAGCAAAGACATCAGTAATACATTTCCATCTCTTATGTAAATCATCACATATGTGTCAAAAACATGTTTCAAGTAGATAGTCCATCCATTATCAGTACCCAGGTCTGTGAGTTCATGCTGTGGCACTACTTGAGACCAGGATCTGATACACATTTCCTCCACAGGGCCTCAAAGCAGCCAGCAAAAATACTACAAATCCACCAGCCTTTTATATTTCTCACACATTCTAGCATCCTGATATGAAACTAACGAGGCAACAACACTTTTTCCTCCTTTTTGCACAAATGAGGAAAATCTAGCAGCATGACTTAGTTTACGTTACAGTTTGTTTTGTTTTGTGGGGTTTTTTTTATGGCAAGACTGTGTCACATTACACAAATATATGGCTATTTAATGTACCATCCTCAAACCACTTGGATACTGACATGTAGCAATGGAGGGATAATTAGAACTTCTAAGAGAAGGAACAAAGAAATATTCCCCAACTGCATAACATAAATTCAACACTAAGTAGTGATTAGTATCACACAAGTAGAGCTGTGTAAATTATGCAGGAAAAAGTATTTAAAGATCCATTTGAGTTTCCAAATGAATTAATTTCAGCCATGTTATACTGTGCTGGATGCTCACTTTCATAAAAAATTAATGCTGTTGTGTTTTACTACAGAAACATAGTTCGTGAAGAGTAAGTTTTTAAGTTTCATTAGAAAAATATTTTATTGAAAACAAGTTTTAAATCTACACCAAATATATTCACATAGGTGCTTGTGTAGCCAAGCAATTAAGGTCTGGGAAGCCCATACAGTCTTCTAAATCAATCACTGCAAGAATCAAGCCCAAATTTCCAATATTTACAATAAAGTTTAAAAAAAACATTTCTCAGAAACATTTGAATAATTAATACACAGCTGAGAGAATCTCAAGCCAGTCTACAAGCTGAAAAAAAAATTATTTTCTATGAATTATTCATTTAGCTCTGCATACAACTCTTTTCCTTAACCCAAGAGGATTTACTCTTTTTAGGTGATTATCTTCTACTGTGGCTCTGCTACGCTGTAGCTTAAGTGATACTGTGTTTATAACTTCAGATCGGCTTCCAGGAGTAGCTGTACTACAGCCATTAAGCACTTAAAAACACAAAAAAACCAAAGAAGGGCAGGTGTTTGGACTATTGTATTCCACTACAATCAAGCTGACTGCCTTTAGCTGAGATGAGAAGATGAATTGCACGCTACATCCTCCTACTGAAAAGGTATTTTGACTGAGACACCAGCTCCAAGGCATTCAAGATACAGCATGAGTTCATTTTGTAAGTAAAGAAAGGACCTTGTTATTTTGCCCTTCAGAACACTTCTGTGTATGGATGATATATACATTGCAAACCTGCTAGGAAGCTTAAACTCTCTCTCTCTCTCTCTCTCTCTCTCTCTCTCTCTCTCTCTGCTGGGCAGCACAGAAATCTTACACTGTAATACTGGTTGTTCCTTATTAACACAGATTAGCATTCTCTGTTTTAAAAACAAAGACCAGATGACATGATAAAATTTGCTTACTGATGCAGCAGTAACCAATTACTGCACAGAAACATGAGGATTGAAAAGCAGCAACTTCTGACTATTTGTTCTGGCTTTTTTCTTAACGTAACAACTGAAATGTATTGTCATGTCTTAATTCTGTCTCTTTTTTTCCACAGCATGCCCTTCCCCCCTTCTCTTTAAATGAACTCCTGCTTTATCATTGAATGGAGATGCAACTCTTCTCCAGAAATCTACGTAATAAAGAAATACTGGAATTTGTGCTGAATGCAGAAAAATAACAAAACAATGATATAAAAGCATCCATGAAGTGCATACATCAAAGTCAAAAGAAATCTTTGTATTCTGCTGGTAATGCTTACAAGGTAAAGTGGCATGCAGATTTCTTATTTAATAAATTCCCACAGAAAATTAGTTTTTCACAGTGGGAAGAATTTCAAGGCTTGCTGCAATGAACAGGCAGGATCTAATCACTGTTCAGGCTTTGTAGATACACCAGGGCTTGCAGATATTTGAATGATCCAATTATTCTGTTGAGGCACAATCACCTTACCTGCATACTAATCAAGTAATATACCAACACGAAACAACTCTGGCTTTTCTGGAAACTCTAGACATATACGGCTCCCTGGTTGACCTTCTGCCAATTACATTCATTTCAATTCTATTAGCTCATCTTTTGCCCAAAGGTGACATATGCACAACTCTATAGGGAAAATTGCCTAAATCAACTTTCCACTACACATGATGCAGAATAGTTGCTCAGTGATGTGAATACAAGGCATTAATTCTAAAGCTGGATGCAACTGTACACTAAATAGCAATGAATTTTTTCAGACAAGAAACCTCTTCAGAAACCATAAAGTTATATTCCATAAAAACAAGAGGATTCTGTTTATTAAAGAAAACAAAATCAATTACTCGGACTTATACCTAGTGAATAACAACACAAAACGAAGTTGAAGAGAGCCCAGATCCTTTCTGCTATATCAGTATTTAGACTGAATATTGACTGCTGGGTTTCCCTTCTGGGGGGATTCTTTCACACATGGCAGCTTTATGATGTTCTATTCTGATTCTCTGTGACTGTAGACTGAGACATTGGTAAGCTTATAGAATATGTTACCAGTAGACATTTGAATCACAGCCAGTAGAGATTTTTAACATTACATTTTCCAACTATGCTTCATTACGTAAATGCTTATTGTCTAGATTTTCTAATAACAGCTTTCTCCTCAAAATAACAAGTAATGGAAAGCTTTTAAATATTTATCAGTATCTATCCAGACAGTCATCTCAATTTCTAAAAGTCACCAACATGTCAGAACATTTCCGATGCTCAGAAACCTGGCAAATTAAGAAAAAGCTACAGCATTTTTGAGGCCTAACTAGCAGTAACACTACCTATTTTTTTTTTTTTTATTTCTAGCTTAGATATACTATTTGATTATGCTTTTTTATTCCTGTAATGGTATTTATATCAAGTGCCTGCTCCTTCAAAAAATGCATGACCTTATGCGATGCTGCACATAAGCAGTGAAAGGAGAATAATAGCGGACTTCAAGAGGATCAAAAGGCATCACTGTCAAGCCATTAACCTTGGAGCTCATCATTAACCAAAGTGACAGTATTAGTAGCTTGAGATGATGTAGTACAAACACCTAACCAAGGAACAGCCATAAGTATGAAATATTACTTGTGATTAACGGGACTTATTATCGAGTGTTTGTGCCTTTACAGAAAACTCTCTTGTTTCTCTTTAGTATCTTTTTTAAATTGTCATTACTGTTTTAACCTCTCCTAAAAGGCAAGGGCAGCTAGACAGGCCAGCAACACCACTCATGACTAAGTACGTGCACAGTGTCACCAGTGACTGTCCCAACTCCTGCGTCAGGATTTGCTCCCATGCCTCCGCAATTCCTCACTGCTGGCAACATGAAGTTGGGGAAAGTAATCTTTATTACTCCTGCAAAGCTTCACCTAGAGCACCAGATGAGGCAGTGACATTTTCTTGAGTCTGTAATTATTGTATCACTAGTTGTTTTAAATACTCCAAGGCACTCTTCAGGAGAATTTTGCTTCATTAAATGAGAGAGATAAAAGGCAGATGGGTTTATGTTTTCCTTCTATTTCATTTTTCATACAAGGAGCTTGTTCAAGGCAGTAAGGAAAAATAGCTCCTCAAGAACAATACTGAGGTGAATTTCTATTGCTTTTTGTCCCGTAAGCTTCTTACAAGGAAAAAAAAAAAAATCAAATAGATTCTGTGGAAGAATTGACTTTGCAGAATAATAACATAGAAGGAACACAGGAGGAAGACGGATGGATAAGATGCACATACTCTGTTAACAACAAAAGAATACATTGTTTATTTATTTTTCAAGGCCATTCATAATATGTGATTGTTCCCATGATGAGTTTTCCCAAGAAGAATGGAAAATGCTCACAATTGGGGAAAAAATGCTCAAGTACTGCATATTTCACAAATACAAGTTTCTTTTCTGAAAAGAAAAAAAGTCTGAAAAAAATCTATACCGTTGTTTCTGCAGCTGCAGACTACCATTTAAATAAATAAAATCAGGTATAATTCTGCCACCTCCTTACATAACTGACACTTATTACCGCAGACAAGAGAATGCATTCATTACAGAACTCAAGTTATTCCCAAATTTTATAACCATTATTATGAACACAAAATGTGTTTGTCTCCTGTATAGGACTCACTGATAAATTCCAACAGTTCTAGCTGTGATGGCTGTTGAACTAAAGACCAGCTGAACAAGCTATACTCTTAAAATATCATGACTCTGTCAAAATAATCTACAGAAATCTAGATGTCAAGTGACTAAAAAGAGGGCAGTCAATTTTCTGCATTTTGTTAGTTTCTCTGAATGACCTCCTCTTTAAAATATCTATGTAGCCCTGCATCCTGTTATTTTATAGAATAAATTTTCTTTTTATTGTGGAAGAAAAACTATTCCCTTGCTGCACCCAAAAATACATCATTATGAACACTTATCGTCTTGCAAAGACTCTATTTTAAATTTCAAAGTAGAATATAGAAAATGTAATTTCCAGGTGATCTTGAAACAATTAAAAATTACATTAATTTCCTAAGTATATTTCATTGTCATTAAAACAGGACAGCTCATATATTTTCAGAGTGGACTTGTCCTTTACTGTGTAAAGGAATTCAAAACAGAATATACTTCTGCGCAGATTCCTGACTGAACTGAGCAATTGAGATGAGGCACAGAGGAATGACGTGTGAGCGTCTGGCAGAATCTGCACATCAAAGACAGATCTGAGATTAGGTACAACTAGAAAAAAAGTTAGCCTATATATTCTTCCTGACGCAATGTTTTCTATAAAAATAACTTGTAGAATAATTAAGCAATCAGAAGTTGAAAACGTAGGTCTGTACAGCTCAAAGTGTTTATAGGTTACATTTGAGAGACATGGACAATCCTACTATAGAACTGAACACAGCACGGCCAAGAGATCAGGGCTGACATACCTGCGTTCTCATAAGGATCACAGACGGATGTGGATGCTTTGAAGAGCTGAATTAGTGCAATGAATTGAGAAGTCAAGAATTTTGTGAGTGAGAACAAGTATATAATTCATTGCTCTATAAGCAACAAAATAAATCATGCTATTTGCTTCCCACTAGAAAGAAATGTCACCTGGCCATCTTTTGTATGTAGAGCAGCAATGGAAGTGTCGTCTGTGGCCTTGACACTGTACTGGGTGCAGAGATGATGCACAGAGATGGACAGGCAGCACCCTCCTGCTCTCTGGATGCTTCTCTCTTAGTTCTAGGTTTAGAAAAGTAAGATAAGCTTTAAGGGAGTCTTTACACTAAAACAAAGGGGCACCCATGTGTGTATACTCAGTAAACAGTAGTATCATTGTTTTGCCCATGCGTCAGAAAAAAAAAGGGAATGTTTCGAAGCATCAGTCAATGACCCCGCACCAAATGAATCCTAAATCAGCTATGTCTGCTTGCTAGTTTTCATGTAGCTCAGAAAGGAGGAGGGGAAGAACCACTGCCAGAGTTCTGGCCCTAGGCAATCTGCAGAGCAGAAGGTGGAATCTGAATTAGCCGTATTTGTTCATATTTTCTAGATCAAATTGTTTAGGTCAAATGCAGAGAAAATCAGGGACATTTATTGAACACTTTTCTATCCAGTACCTGTTATCATCATTAAAGGACATCAGTTCATATACATATTAAAAAAAAAAAAAGTCAAGTCATATTCTAAAACACAAACCAAATCCAAATGGAAGTTAGATTAAGTTTATCCACTATTAATTACTATTATTAAAATATTTGTTTAGCACAGCTAACCCAGTCTGTTTCTTTTGATGAGCAAAATATCTAACCTCTGAAATTTCCAATAAAATTTTACAGTTTTTAGTAGTAAAGCTAGTTCAAAAAAATCAAGGCTATCAGTGTACCATCTGCTGATAATATGAATTCTAACAATTTTCCTAATATTATATCTAAGAGACATGTTAAATTATTCACAATACAAACATGTGCCACACAAAATGGCACTGATCACAATTGAAACCAAAGTTCCATTGCTTATGTCACCTCACCAAAATGCATACAACTGGAGCTTGCGCTCAACAACAGAGCAAGACTGTTCAGGAATTAAATTCCTGGCTAAAATAAATGCTCTGTGAAGACCTCTGTACCGTACAGGTAGCAGAGGCTCCCAAATAAAGCAGCAATGCTTGGTCTGGTGGGGCTGGACACTGGAGTGTGCAAAATCATTGAGTGTGGTGATACTCCAAGTTTTAAAATAACTTGATTTATTTAAGTGTTGTTGTTGTGTTACGTTCAGTGATTGTGAAGCCACAATTGCCTACTAAATGTATTCTGTGTATTGTATTACACAAGGCTTGGCTGTCCTTTCTTACCAAATTACTTCCCTCAAACTCTGTTTACATTAGACCAAAACTAAGCCTGGCTTGGGGCATTTCAACACTCTTCTACATGCAAGATGCTTGGTGACAGTGCTTCGTTATTTCTCTGCTGGCTTTACTCTGCCGCTTTTCAACTTCACCTATCCAACTACACATCATCACAGAGGAGAGAAAAACCTGTTTGTTTCCATGACAGTAGTAGGACAATTAGCTGTTCTATGTTAAAATAGCATTTCTAGTATTTCTATAGCAACAGAAGTCAATCAATGGTATGACTTAAAATAACATGCAGGCAAACCATGAGAACCTGCAGTTTAGATACTTTAGATGAATCCTGAGCTCCAAACCTACAGTTCAGAGCTAACGTATTCCTCTGCCTGTGACTTGGTAAAGTAACACCACTTCCTATGTACTGTTCCAAAATTTTCTGGCAAGAATTAAGTATTCAAGAGTGGCTGAAGTGGCACTTTAAAAACCATTCTAAATAGTGATCTGTATTTATACATTAAACAGACAAGCATGACAGAAAGTAGAGAAGGGAAAAGGAAAGTGTGCATACAGATCTATGTAGCCAAAGTAGCAAATAAATACTTAGTGATTTCAACCTCACACAAGACAATGGAGATGTTCCTAAAAAGAACTCTGTTGTTATCAGAAGTATAATAGAGAATCAACCATTAATACGGTTTGGTGAAATAAGTAAATTGTTAATGCAATACCTTGAAGTATCACTCAGGCTCTATTTTAATTATTCACAAAAGGTTTCACTGGACATTTCAGTTAAAAATAACTTTAAAATTGACAACACTGAAGCAAAAATTCTGTTGTGAATTTTGAATTTAATTCAAAGTAGCTAGAGATTGTTGGAACATTTAATGAATAAAACACTCATCCTTGAATATGTACAATTTAATTTTTGTTCATATAACTTGTTCTACAGTAACAGACAATATGACTGGAAGTTAAAAAAAAAAAAAAGAAAAAAAAAAAACCAACAAAAACCAAAAAGCCCTAACACTTTATCTGCACACTTATTAGTCTCTTCCTTCCAGGATTGCCTGCTTGGTGTTGGACAGTTTCTTGCCATGTCATTTGTAGATTTATCAACATGCAGTACAAAATATTGATCAAACACATATGCCTCAGTATGGTCTGTTATCAGACTGAGTTCAGTGATACAGAGGAAAGAGGTGACCAGCTCCTTCTCCATGTGGCATTACAAAGCAGAAAAAAGCTAATCAGTAATTTTTTACCAGGTTATATTTATACAACAGTTGTACTCCCTAATATCCAGATGATCTTTGTTAACTTGTCTTTGATTTAGAAGGGTTTCTCTGAAACAGTTGGGGAAGGGGATGTGTGCTTGTTTTGTTTTCTTTTCTTTTAAGAAGGGCTGTAAAGGAGGTTACAGCCTCCAGAACAGAAGTTGTTTTCTGGCCCAAGTACAGTGAATATGACATCATTTAACATAATCATAGAGATTGTTTTGGTTTTAAAGTCCCTGCTGAGTAGTTTAAGTCCACAGATGACCACTGTGGATATGTCAGTAATATCCTAGACCTTAAAGAAGGTTAGCCACACAGTCTGGCTATGACATAGTACTCTGGAAAAATGCAGACAGCTGAATATGTGCTATAATTCTATCTCCTCTGGTCCTGAATTGTTTCCACTGGGAAAGCAACTGCATTAACTGGTAACTTCTTCTGTCTGTAGAGTCTTTTCACTTCCTATAAGCAATTTATAGATGCAGTCGCTGCACAAGAACATGAATACCCATAATGAAAACACTGCTCCTTTCAAGGCTTGAACAAACACTTAGTGGCTTAAGTATCGCATCAAGGCCTGATACATCTATACTCTGCAGCCCTAAACCTCAGCTGGGTGAAGTTATTTAACTGCGTGTCTGTCCCCTCCACCCCCCCCCCAAAAAAAAGAGTTACACTTTAAACACCATGAAGAAAAGCATAATAAGTTCTTTAGTTTTGAAATGTTATGCTGGTATCCCTATTATATTCAGTATAATTTAATTCTAAAACTTTTCTGAAAGATTGCAAATACTACTTTTCTTATTGTTTGCTAAAAGAAACATTGGAGGTGATATTTTGTTCATTTCTTCCTTGACTTACTTATATATAAGTCTACCCCCTCAGTCACCCAGAAATTGTATTACCTGGTGAATGAAATACACATTAAAAAAAAAAACACCTTACTTAGCTTAATTTTTATTTTATTTGTGAATGCAATAGAAATTGCTGTATCTCCCAATAGCTTTGTGACGCTAACATTTTCAGTCTATACATGGTCTGAATATTGCCATTTATTTTATGTGCTGTTACCCATACCACCAGGCACTGTATTAGTGCCCTGATACAGTGACTAATGCTTTAAACCCCAGAGAAAAAGAGATAAGCAATGAACAACACAGTTGTAGCATGGATTTTCAAGTGAACATTCCTTGATGAAAAGAAAGACAATACTTTACAAATGTTTTCATAATAATAATCCAAATCCTTATGAGTCACAGTAGAGGAAACTTGCCACAGATTCCTGTGAAATATTTACGACTCTTATCACTTTTCAACCAAATAAATGGAACCATGTTCTGAATCACCGACTCACCCAACTGTTACCAAGGAAATTTGCAAAGATGGAAAAAAACAATTGACAACTGTTTGGCTTATTTAACTTTTTGGAGCTACTGATTCCCTCCCAACATTATTCATGCAGCATTTCCACTAGGAGGTTGGATGATTTTTGCTCTCTTTTCCAATCTTTTATGAGCTGCTTCCTTAGTCTAATTAAAGCAGAGAACCCAGCTGTCTTCCCCTCTACTTCAGAGAGCTAAGGGAAGGACTCCAGGAAATTCACTCTTCAGGGACTCCACAGGGATAGCCAGGATCTAAGATTTGGGAATTTAATTCTCAAGCTCTAGATTTCTCAGAGCTAAAATGTAGATAGTTTTGTAAGTTATGTTAGGGCCTGGTCAAAGTCCTGCATTTTGATCTGATGAGCCTGACAGCACACTAATGCATTCACAGACAGGTAAGGGTATCATTTAAAGGAAAGCAGTTACCAACATTGCATTCCCTACCTGAGACAGGAGCCTGCCTGGACTTGACTTCCCTTTCATTCAAGGCAGACTCACAGATCAGCTGGGGAACAACCACACAGGCTCATAAAGCAGCAGGTGCCCACCTGTTGGACCAGGGTGGAACAGCAGCAGTTCTCAACAGCTTTGCCACTCAGCTGATACCAGAATATGACTCACAGCTAGGAAGTCATACTGGTTCTTGCTCTTTCTGCTTCCCCTTTGCTCCTGCAAATGGGTTGCAATGTTAATTAGCCAATAGCACAATTAAGAATCCTTATACTCTGGGAAAGAACAGGACAGCTGTAAACCCATTCACTGCTTAGAGAATACACCTATTGCCATAAGTAACCCACATTTGCTTACTCTTAACTTACAACACGTAGCATGAAGAACATGAATATAACCATCAGTTTTTGCGGAATCAAACAAAAAGCATTTCAAAACTTCTTTGTAGTGTAGACAAATTCTATTTTATGCTTTGGCCGACTGACTTCATCAAATATTATTTTTCCTGGGAAGTTAGACCAAGCTGTGTGTCTCTGGAAAATACTATGATCCTGTTGCCTGTATCTTTCTCCATAATTGCCCATGTGAAATACATGCATCTGCACAACTGAGACTGTAAAAGATAAGCAACAAGGGAAGTGCAGGCTGTTACCAGCATCTGCCAAGCAAGCCCTGCATTGTAGCAGTGGGGCTATATTATCTCTGCAGCTTCTTGCCCTTTAAAGGAGAAGGACAGAGCTAGGGAAAGGCAGAAAATAGGGCTGGATTTGCAATGGCCCATCACAGCACTCCGAGTCTCTAATTAGGCTGTGGTTGCAAACCTGCTTTGCCATCACCGCAGGATGAGGGAAATTGAGGCAGGTCTGCTTGTCTAAAACTGGGATTTTGCTTCCCTTACCAGTTTACAACCCTTGGAAACTACCTCCTTCGCTGTGCCTCAAGCTGGCCCTCACAGTAAGTTTCCCTGAAGGTGGTGTAGCTCATTAAAAAAAATGCAATAAACAGTTGGCTGTGGATCTAGGAGAGGTAGCCTTACTGCATGACAAAAAAAGTAAAATGAACTACTGGAAACCATATATTCTAATGAATTTCCTTCTAACAGTCATAGGTTAAATAAAAATGTCAACAACAGGATCCCAAGCTGTCCTCAATTTCATCAGTGATATGGTCAGTGCAAGCTACTGACTCAAAAGATAAATATTTAAAATAAAAATAGAAACGTCAGACCAGAGAAATGCATACTTTGCAAATCCAATTAAATAAAATCCCCAGGACAGATTTTATAGTGATGATATCCCCATAGTATTTCTGTACACTTCTGTATTAAATCAGATCAATATAGGAATTTACTTATAACTGATTTTTGAGAGATCTAAGCAATACACAGTAGATTAAGTTCCCTACGAACACAGTGAAAAGCAGTTACTTCAGGTGAGAATGACAGAACAATGATCTTAATTTTACCATACTGAAAACTCCCTATCCTTGAAAGAAATAACACATCTGTATTAAAATTAACAGCATTCCTTCACTTCCACAGAGAAATTGTTACAACCACTTCCTAACATAAAGGTCAAAAGTAGCTAAGTACACGAAATACATGTTTATGGATGTACCAAGACAAAGAATAGATGTTTGGTACTTATATTGTCATATACAGGAGCTGGGTGGTTCTCAGCTCTCGTTGTGTCAGACAACCTATTCCTCATAACAGTATTCCTTTAAATACAATTGGTGGAAAACAGACGGAAATGAACTTAATTGTTTGCATTTTGTTTGGAAATTAGCTAGCCTAGTTAGTTAAGTGTTTAAAGGCAGATTGTGTCCCATGTGAAGGGGGATGCTCACAAGCTAGGTACTAGCCTGGGATGATATGACATATGCTAGGGAAAGCCTGTCTTCCTTTCCATTAGAAGTTCCATTAAATGAGTCCATAAAAATATGCTGCTTTTAACAAAGTGCATAGCACAATATTAACCCTCCTCTGGTGGAAAAGAAAAAAAATCTTGATTTTTTTGACCACTTGAGGAGTTTTTCCAAGACAAAAGGCTTTTTTGCTCTTTTATCCCACTATTCCTACGAGGTGCCTGGAAGATCATAAACAAGACTAATAATAAGAGGGGAAATAACTGCAATGAAAAGTGGTATTCTCTAGTAAAAGGACTTCTGGAGTTATTATTTCTTCCCCCAACCAACATGTCATTCTTATTTGGCCATGATTCTCCAGGGAAAACTTTGATTGCAGCAATGATTATTCATCAAGAATAAATCATTAAAACACCTCACTCGCAAATCTATTTTTATTCTCCAAACAGAGTGTGAAATGTTGAAGAAATACCACAAATGAGAATAAGCAGACTAATTTTTAAAGTAATTATTTCCATATAATTCATTTAAAGTGCCGTCATTAACCTGAGCATGTTGACATTTGCTTTTGTGAACTGCGTGACTTTTAACCTGACAGTGTCTGTCCAAATGCTGCTTAAACTTCTCTGCCTTCAGAAATGACAACCAAAGTGCCACTTAATTCCAGGCACTCTGACCATATATTTAACTGTGTTCTACAGTATGCTAGCTGACAACCGTACGAGCAGAGGAATATTTTTTTCCCATGAAGAAGAACATCACCAAACTGAATTACTGTGCTAACATGAGCAAATAAAATTAATTTAGAAAAAGAACACTTAGTGAGATTATCTAATCAAAATTATTCAGACTTGCTTTGCAATATAAATATTTCTGAAGAAGGACACCAGGTAGTACAGTATCTAGCCCACGTGAATTTATTAGCTTTGAGCTTTAACCCTACAACTGTCAGCTCTGATTGGAAAAATTACATTCAAGGTTTTGTAGCAAGAAGTGATTAAGTGCATTTACAAAGTGAGGACATCAGTTCCCAAGCTACCTAACATCAATTAAAGGAGGCCAAATTAAATCGATGTTCTAATTCCACAAAATTAATGGTAACTTTTTTTTAATAGATGTAACAACATTTCCCTGAGGTCCTTGTAATAAATTCTTATCACTGCAACTCATGTAGAAAGTAAATGGTTACCTATCCATGAAAAGCCAATGTTTAAAATCAGTTAGGGGAATGATGACAATAAAGTTCCTAGCGGCTTCTGTGTTCTTCTGGACATTTTAAATTGCATTTATTGTTTTAGAGTTCTTTAAACACTAGGAAAGCATGAAGGAAAAAAACATTCTTGTTCATTACAAAAATGTTCAGAAAATATTCATTTTTCGTATTAGATCATTTTAAATAGAGCATTCCTCTAAACTCATGGGATCAGGAGCTAATTAAGGTTACTTGTAATTACTTTTAATCAAAATGCAATCATAAGTCTTCAGTTTACAACATTTTATAAAAGGAAAAAGGGATTTTTTTCATTATTTTTCGTTTTTAGAGAGTTTGGTGACATAAACCAAATACTTCAATTTTCCACATCAGTCCTGCTCAAGAACACACAACTCTGATGCAACTCGGTTATATGGATGTCAGTTAGGAGGGTAGAAGGAGATCATTGGCACATATGGGTGAAATATTGTGAAGCCTGTTATTAAAATTTTGCCATTAACCGGATGAGGACAACTATATAGCTGAATTTGGAGTCTTTATTAAAAAAGAAAACAAAACAAACAACAAAACAAAAAACAGGCCATGCCCTGCGGGAACAGAAACACATATGAAGACTCCCTGCTCAAGAAAATGTAAACAGAAAATCCAGGGAGTACAATTCTGCTGGCTGTTCAAAATCTTGTTTCTGTAGTTGGGACCACAGAGTGGTTGATTAATTGCTTAAAATACTTTGCAATAAGACAGTTTCCCAGTGTTATCCATGGCATGCCAATTTCCACCTTGAGAAACCCTCAAAAAAGTTCAAGTACATGCATACACAAGAACAACCACACCTACTCTGAAAATGAATCCACCCCTATACTACTCTGTAAGTCTCCTTTTAAAAGAAATCATAACTGTCAGAATTGGAAAAAATACAAAGTGATCATTTGCAAATACAAAAGGAAAATTGGACCATCTTACCCAGAAGCAAAGAAGTCCAAACAGAGTGCCCTCTGATAACATATTTGATGGTATTTCAGTACCAGCATAACAGGCATGAAACCACTGACCATATATTCTCTACTATTAAGACTGGAATTCTTCTTTGTAACTTTTGTGACACAACACCTTCCATTCCTCAGCCCCCAATTAAACAAACAAACAAAACCCCCAAAAACAAACAAACAAAAGCATCCCAGAACTAAAGAGAATTTTGGACTCAGTCACAATATTTTTTTCTGACAATTCTACAAGTTTTTTGTTTTTTTTTTAATGGAAAACATACCAACACTTTTCCAGTCTTTTCTACAAACAGTTTTTGTTTTGACAGCTTAGTGTTTTCTAGTGAAGGATTATATGGGCAGACAAAAACCCAGAAAATTGCCAGTCTCTATACAGACAGTATAGAGCCTAAGAGATCAGTGAGCTTTTAGATGCAGTTTTGCAATCTAGGAGCTAATCTGAAGCCACCTACTATTTATAGCAGAGTATCTCAGTGAGACTAGATATGGGTGATAAGGAATTAAGTGCCAAATCACCTGTGGGAGAAGCAGCTCAATTAGTGGCTCATATGGTTGCTAAACTTTCACATTCTCTCTACCATAATGCATTTATAATTACGAGAAGAGACACATTTGATTACTCTATAGGACTCCTTTAATTTGGTATTTTAATTATTCAGCAAAGAGCCATAAACCTAACTTTCTGCCAGTTACAGCCACATTCAAAAATACTTTTTTAAGTGCCATTTTAGGTCTTCTTGAGTTTTCTGTAGCATCTCTCCTAAAATACTGTGCTGAGCAGTAGAGATCATAATTGAATGCATCGTCCATATACCAATTAATAAAGGATTTATTAAAAGTTTAACAGAGACAGGATTAATTTAGTTTGCCTCTTTGGTTTGTCTTTCTATTAATATTGGTCTAGGCCTTAATCTGCTACTACGATTCTCTTCTAAAAAGCAGGCTTCAAAACTAACTTATAAACAGTATTAAGTTGGCTTCTTGGGTTAAGTCAATGCAAGACAAACTAAACCAATGAACAGAATACAGTTCTTAGAACACTGATTTAGAAAGCTGTTTTGTAGCGCAGGTTTTGTAGCGATGTATCGCAATGCATTAAACTTCACAGATATTTCCTCCTAGAACATTCTTCTGGTCTCTTGACAATCGGTGGCTTTATCAACATGTAATCATCTATGTTCAACTGTAGATGCCCTTCTGTTATTTGCCAGAATAGATCACCTAGATCTCAAATACTATGCTGTTTTCAATTTCTTTTTTTTTCAAAAATCATGCTGTATGTGAAGAGCTGTTCAGATGGGAGCTACTTTGCCTCCCCAGAGAAGTTACAGCATAAACATTCACTGAATCCAGAGCAGGAAAGATATTCTCTTGTTATGTTTGAAGTCTAAGAATGTAAAGTCTGCAGAAAAAAAGTAATCAAGTTTAAAAGACTGTACTTGCTGAGCTTCTCTAGATGATTTGGAATCTACTCTGAATTTCTTCAAATCCTATACACGACAACATTCGCTGTGTCCTTTGGGGATAAAGGGCACTAAGGAAGATGAAAATGAGATACAGCAAGGAAGAGTAATTTTCAAACCAACTGCTGTGAGTTAGTCTGTTCTGTTATGGAAACCCTGTAAAGATGATTCTGAAGACTTTAGACTAGTCTCATAATCATAAACTCCCAATCAAACAGACAGTATCCTTTGGCTAGGAAAACACTTTAGTCATTCTGCAAATAATTCATCATATGTGAATAATTCATCATAATGTGAATAAATCACCTTCAGAATACAGGTAATTGGTAACTCTTTATCAGACCAGAAATTGGACTCCTCTTTCAATAGCAAAGAAATGTGGAACTGCTGAGGAAAAAAATGTGCTGCAAGGGGCTTAATACATACCCCGGGCTGCCCTCTGTCTTTTGCCCTTTTATAAGGTGAAAGATGCAGATCTTCCTCCATATCCCAAAGCACCCAGTTGCTTCACCCACAACAGAAATATTTTAATTATGCCACCTGAGAAAACTCAAGATCAAAGGGGTACAAAAGGATATTTTTTGGCTATGTCTTGCTGACCCTTCTTCAAAGTTGTCATTACTGAGGAGGAGAAAGGGGTATATTTCACCCATTACTTGCTCAGCTTCCCCACTTCCCTCCATGACATGGCAGCCTCCTTCCCAAGTCTATTCATCTATTTTCCTCACCTTTGTAAGACTGGGCAGGAGTCTCTCTCTCTTATTCTCCCTGAAGCAGCTACACTACAGGTACACCAATATAGGTACAACTGTGCATTTCTCTGTACCTTACCTTATGAAAAGCAGGGGCCAGAGAACAACACTTTTTTTTTTCTTGCCTCTATTATAGTAATAAAAGCATTTCTCCAAACAACCACTCCAGTTTTAAATTGCCTTAAACCCTGTGTTTTTACAGGAGCATAGGGAAGATGGGTAGTGGCTAGTCAAACATGAAAGGGAAAGCAAACAATTTTAACACTTCAGTCAAAAGAAAAAGAAAAAATCCAAACCAAACCAAACATGCATTTCTGTCAGGCACCACCTCCTAAGTCGAGCTATTCACCTTTGCAGCAAGTATTGCTAGAAGTAAAGCTTTTTGCTTAAGACATACAATGTGAATGGTCAGCAGCACCTTTCCAAAGCCTCCTGCTGAAGAAAAGTGGTCCAAAACCAAAATGCTGTTTGGCTCATAATTGCTTTACTTGTGAATTACCTTATGTATAACCTACTTTTTACAAACCCATTATTTACCCTAAACATAAAACCATAATACACTATAACTTCTGCAATCAATGTTTTTGTACTGATAGAAAACTACATGACTTTTGCGCTTTAATGGGGGGTTTTGTTTGTTTTCTCCA
Source organism: Egretta garzetta (assembly GCF_000687185.1). Classification (NCBI taxonomy): domain Eukaryota; kingdom Metazoa; phylum Chordata; class Aves; order Pelecaniformes; family Ardeidae; genus Egretta; species Egretta garzetta. Next base: position 1,273,249 of record NW_009259977.1, read on the forward strand.
ACCTACTTACATTTCGTCCGTAAGTTTTGCCAGAATGTCTGTTTTGTCCATTTTGTGCACAATGTTAAGTAGCAGTACAAGGCTTAATCAATATGAAATACGGTCTTTTCTGCATTTTACATAATACAGTTTTTAATAATGTCTTATTCAGTCACTTTAGTGTTCCTAGTCTAGTGCTTTTGCAAAATATGACTTTTTCACTGATGGGACAGGTTATCTCTTTGCAGATCATCAAGTACTGCCTTACTTCAAATATTAGTAGACCTGCATCTTTTACCCAGACAAAGAGTATACTAATAATATTTATGTTTGCATATGTGCGTGCACCATCACTATTACGTTAACCTCAGCTCACAGGCAGTAAATGAGAAAACTGATTACATTTCATACTTTAACAGGTGTCAGCCCAAGTTACCTGCAATACATTGACAGTCGCTTAGCTGTGCTTCAGCCAGAAAGCTCACTCTTGGTGCTTTTTAAGGCAGAAAACCAGCTGACTGAAGAAAAGAGCAAAACCAGAGAGGGCTACATTGCAGTGATTCATTCTATTACATTAATTAAAGCATTATGTTGTTACATTAAGTAACTGCTGAAAAAATATCTTTTTTCACCAGACATTGCAGGCCCCAAGCCAACAGAAATTCTTCCTGTTCAACAGTGAGGTGGGGGGGCTGATAATTAACAATCTAGACTCCACTTTATATCCCTAAGCTTTTGCCACCTTCTACCTAAATTAAGATTACATTCACTGCTCTTAACAACTGGCACAGCTCCATTAAAGTTTATGAAGCTCTGCCAATTTACATGGCAGAGAACTTGGCCTCTGGTTTGTTTAAAGGTTAGAAGCTTTGCCTGCAAAGATTACAATTCCATGAGGAACTCAGCTAGTCTTTAATTTATACATCTGCCCATGTCAGCCAAAAGGTCTTTACTTTAGACTATCAATGAAATACAACAATGAAAATTTTAACCACATTTCTATATTCTTATAGGTACCTAGGAAAGGAATTTTTTTACCACGTTGTTTTACATTGTACCTATGAAATTCCATCTTTTTCCTCTGCTGTTATGAATGGGTTTTGTTCAATACAAAGAGAAAAGAAAACTTTTTTCCCCAATTATAGAAATAAAAGAAAAGAAAAACATTCACAATACTTTCAATAACAGAATTTCCAGTGTAGGTTTTCAGAGCATAAACTGAATAACCATCTGTTCCCTTGATAACCTGATTTAGAATAATGAGTCAAAAGAAAGAGAACATTCCTGAAACAAATTTCACTAGGTCTGAGGATGGAAGAAAAACCTTTGTAAGCATCAGAAAAAACTTTCTTTGAAATGGGTGGCTTCTTATTTTAAATAACCAATGGTGAATACTAATGTATGTTCAACTAAAAATTCCTTTTGAGCTTTTTTCTGTGATTGCACTTTCTTTGCTAACTATGTACTTCATAAACGTGATGATTGTTGCCAATGACTTTTAACAGCACGTGACCAAGAGATGCATACAATTTTAACGGAAAGAGCATGCAAAAGCCTTCTTAATGTTAATCCTTGCAGTAGGAAGAGGTTTATCTTCAAAGATCTACTTAAAGATGTTTGTGACAGCTGCGGAATTTATCTCCAATTCTTTTTGCCCGTGGTGTGCCACATTGCTATTTTTCCCATAGCAACATGCAAGAAGCAAACTAAGATGTCATATACATAATATAGAGATAAAAAATGACCCTATTTCCACGTCCATGTGATAAATGGAATGAAAGTTCAGTGAACACATATTTGCACATTAATTGAACTGCATGATTCTGTCCTGTTCAATCAAGTCACTATGGTATGTACCACAGGAAATTTTTCCCCAAGAATCATTAAACCAACTTTATCGCTCAAACACATACACATTTTCACCTATTTATCTTCTTGCCTTGCCAAGATAGAAAAAAAAAAGTTACCTCAGCGTATCCACATGATTGAAAACACATACACATGAATTTATATGTTACTACATCACATTAATATGATGAGAATCTGAACTGTCACCGTTCACTGTAATAATCAGAGAACAAAGGTACTTGATCAACTTTTGTAGCCTATAAATATTTAGGAGGCATTTGGGCTTTCCGAATATTAAGTTTTCTCTTAGAAATCAAGTTTCCTTTGGCCGATTTAATCATCAAGATCAATATGACACATTACAGTTCTGACAGTATGATACTCTTGAAATTCAAAACAAAAGGACTGAGAAACGTGTGATTAATGCAGCATCTTTAAAATCTTTATCAAAACATGTTAAGATTCTCAAATAGCATTGAAAACTTACAACATGTAGCAAGAAGACATAGAACTAAACTAAGAAACAGAAACAATAAACAAAGTGCACTTTCAAGTCAATACTATCCCTTTAGTGAGACTAGTTTATATTAACTTCTGTTACCATCGAATTACTGATACACATTGCTGAAACGTACTCTGGAGCCACATATACATAAATATGTGTTTAAAGTGTGCATATATATATGAGCCAGACTTATGTCACACTGTGTTCCATAAACAGCTTTACAGTCCTGACCAAAGGAAATGAGCAGAATTTGAGTGACAAAAGGACAAGCAAAAAGCCTAGGAGAACTTAACAAAGCAGACCTCAAAAGAAAGATAGAGGCTCAAATAAATAAATAAATAAATCTAAACAAACAATTAAAAGACTGTTTCCAGAGATACAGACTTCACTAGAGAAGACTGCGAATCTTTAAATGAAGCAAATTTAAGTAACTGACTCAGTCCATGAACCATTTTTTGTATACATATTAAAAAAAAAAAAAGTCCTAGTCTGAAACTGCTGTAGGCTATGAGGTCTCAGCTACCAGAGCCACACATAAGAATCTTCACGACATAGTAATGATAAAGATTTTAGCCAACAAATATTACGATCTTGTTTTGCAAATCACTCTCCTAGAAGCACCATGAAGCACTTGAGTATGTCCTCAGACTGTACTGGGACAGCTGGGGGAAAAAAAAAAGCTCATTTTTAAGAGCTTACAGAGCCAAGATTTTGTCACTATAACTGAGTAAAGAAAATTTATGTGACCAAGTCTTTGCCAAACTGGATGACAGCTAATGCCTATTACTTATTCAACGAAATACAAAATGAAGGCTAAAGTTCCGATCGTATCTATTATAAATGTTCTTTTTAATAAACTATAATCAGTAAATTAGTCAACTGGTTATGTCTAAGGTGATGTATTGCAAGATTTCACATACTTGGGTTTTTATCAAAGTTTGTAATTTCTATGTATTATCTTATGTCAAACTATTTGCTTTTCAATGGTAGAAGCTTCAGCTTCTATGAGTAAGGTAGTCCCTAATCCATAAATTATTTCCTACAGTTTTGACATCATTTATTTTCATAGCATTATACATGCCAACCTTTTGACTACTGAAGATCAAAAGAGTTGCTCTTCAGGCTCATATTTCACTACAGCTCTCATATTTTATGCAGCAAATTAGACTTTACAGTAGCAGCTACAGCAAGACTGCCTCTCACACTGTGAAGCTTAAAATTACTGTAAAGAATCTCCTATTGAAAGAGTACGATCCTATAAATTCGTACTCGAATAAAAAATGGATGAAAACTTCCTAGAATTCCTTCCCATCCATGTTGTATAGTTTTTATGCATAAATATGTAAGTAGTGTGGTTAAACCTCTAAACTATTAAAGGTAGCCAGGATTCTGGTGTTGATAGTAGAAGTTGGAGGGGAATCTAGCGAATACTAATGAAGGCAGGTATTTTAAGTGTTCAGAGGGGGATGCACTCAAATCACGTTCAAAGGTCACCTACCAGGCATGCACTGCTATGAATTTCTTTTCTGCCACATTTGGAATGTCCGTATTAACTTGTCAAGATAATTGCTACAGCTGGGAGTTCCCATCACTGACAATCAAGGGTTTATTAGGCATCTGAAGACACAGGTAGGTGCTCAGCAGGATTTATATGTGACACTGAATTACCCATAGGCACCTTCCAGTGGGAGTTCAGACCCTGACTCAGTTTATATGCTTGTAAAGTACTTTTCAGGGGAAATCACTTATGGGTAAACATCAAAATAACAACTTCTGCACAGTTGTAACTGTTCAATTCTAAGAACTTGACAAATAAAAATTACTTTGACACATAATTCTTGAATTTACACTTAAACTTATTAATATTCTTAATAGTAATATAATAAACAATTATCTTTTTTTTTTAAAACTAGTCATACCTATTTATACACAATTTGTGACAGTATGTGCCTCAGTCAGATTTGAAGGGATTTCAGTGCCTCAAGCAAACAGGACCATCTTACTGTAATAATCATCCTTTTGATAAATTCTAAAGTCCTGCTATGAACTACAGAGATGGTACAGAAATTGCTACTGCTTTTTAAAATGCAAATATTTTCTTGCTGTAAGTGATTTAAAGATATGAACATTAAAAAAAAATACTAATGGTGAATTCTTTATCAGTCATGGTTGATCACTCAATGCCCCATTCCTCTTTTATGGAAGAGGGAATATGCAGCTAGATAGGGTTAACAATGCACAGGTTCAAGCAAATGCCTTGGCTGATGCAAAGTGTTGATGCATCAGAAAAGGGAGAGGCTATAATCCATTCATTCATGCTGAAAAAAACAATCTGAAAACAGAAATGGAAACGTCTTCTGTCCTGAGCACGTACTTACCCTGGAGTGATGGCAGACTAGGTCCCTGCATGTTAAGTGTGCTTTGGAGAACAAAGTAGGATGTGGAGGCTAGGAAGACTGAATGACATGGTTTTATCTACCATGGATTTTTAATACAACACCTGCAAATAATCCTAAGAGCATCCAACCAAGCATCCATGTTTCCCCAAATAAAGTTTCTGTTGATATTATAGTTTTCCCATAGGAATAAATCAGCCAACAGGATTTAAAAATTACTCATATACTAGCAAAAAGAATTATAAGTCTACTAAGAACAGAGCACACCACAAACTATCAAAACAATAATAGCAGGACAATATCGGTAGATGCATATTTTTGTAGAAAGTTCTGCTCTCTGTTTACACACAACCTTTTACTGACTCCTTTTAAAAAATTAGTTAGTTCACTTTGGTATCAAAACTAGGAAAAATGGATAGTATGGTCCTGCTGGCAACAAAACCCGACAGTTCTGCTACTGACCTGCTATATGACTTTCTTCATTTCGCTCTAGCCATTTTATATATTATCTACGTAAAGTGCGCGAGACCTTTGAAATATCGACTGTGTAACACATGCCTGTACACAACCTGAAAGACCAGGATTCCAACCGGGGCCTCTAGGCATTAGTGCAATGCAAACAGACAATAATATCAGCAAGCACAAATGCTCTGAATGGCTTTCAGACCATATCTGCTTAAGACACCTTGCATATGAATCTCACATCATTCATGCAAACATATTTCCACGGCACCACAAGCATACATGATTTTTCATAAACATTTTATGAACAAAATATAAATGAAACAATTGTACGTCCTGTCAGAGGATTTTTCTCCACTCTCCACCCCACACACAGAGCAACAAAAGGGTGACTGAAGTATAATACATTTATTCGCCTTTGCAGAACCATGCTACTCACCAGGCCTGACCTATTCCTCCCATGTATGGAAAGTGGGGGGCTTAACAATGGCATTTCCTGATAATCAAGGACCTTATAGATTGCGGTATAAATCAATCACAGTTTTGTTATTGTCAGAGCCATATTCTGCTCACTATTCTGAGCTTTTCCTTAAACTCTGATTTAATAACCTCCTTGACTTTGAGATGATTTTGATTTCCAGTTTTATTGAGACATATTGGCAGCCTTTTCTTTATGAGAGTAAAAAAAGGCTACCTTGACATTACTCACATAAAAGCAGGCAGAGAGCTTAGACACAGCTACACTAACTTGTATTTCAATCAGGCATGACCTCTAACTTCTCACAAGAAGAAAGCCTTGAACGTCACTGCATCATTTATTCAAATGTTGGGGAGGAAAACAGGAATTGTAAGCAGCTTTCTGTTCTCTATTTTTGTAACAACATTTGTTTCAGAAAGAAGAAGAGAAATTATGCTTTCCCCAACATAAAGATTATTTATACTAACAGCTAATTCAAAAGGACACTTGAAAAAGTCACACACTTTACTGAATGAAATGCCTTTGAAGGGGACAAACATATACTCAAAAAAGCAATAAAAGGACTAGACTACCTGTATTAGTTAAAGTTAGCAGACCTGAAAAAACTCATTCCTCAAACTGTGTTGTTCCAGGGAATTACACGAAAGTTTTATTATAAAGTATTATGTATGTTGCGGCAATTTATACAGCATATAGCTGTATTCGGGACTGTTCTCAGGCCCATTTTGTAATGATGTTAACACAACCCATTAGGTGTTTTATTGTGACCAGAGTAATTTGTCATAAAAATCTTCATATTTGACTACACATGCACAAGTTCCTTTTTTTTAAGATGCTTCTAACTTGCATGTTTACAAGACTGTGACACTAAAAGACACAGTGTAGGCAGATTTGGCAATTATTCACGGAAGGCTTCACTGCCTAACTTTGACTCTGTCACTATTTGTTGCTCCTTTGCGTTAAAAGGTGGAAGAAAGATCTTTGGATTACTTGACAGCTTCCTCTAGATGTACTTGTTTCTCTACAGTTGGCATGTGGCAACCAGCGTTTGGAAAAAAAAAAACAAAACAAACTCGTTTATATTTTCCTAAAACATTCAATAGTAATACAAACATGCTAAGTTTTCATTCAGACTTCATACAAAATTCAGTATGGGAACACAGCTATGTCAAGTGAGAGGAAAAAGAGGAATAATCAAATCTCAAGACTACTTGGATCAACAGTTCAAGAACAACCAAATAGCAGATTTCACCAAATAAACCAAATAAAACAACCAAATAAAAGATTTCAGAAAGCAAATATATGTACTTTTTTTTTTTTTTCAGAAGCAGACTAGAGATCTTGTGACACAAATACTGTACAGTAGCAAAGAACTGAGGAGCTCTAATGAGTTAAGATGAGATGCAAGGGTCAGCCAGAACAAGGTTATTTTGGCTTGTGTCTTTGTCAGAACTGTTCATGAAGTCCAAAGAGTGTAAAAAAGAAAAAAAAAATCAGGCAAAACATGAGGCCACATTTCTCAAACCTGAGGAAATGTCTTCTATGTCATCCACACAAACAGTTATTTAAGGCGTGTTAGCCTCAAAATACACAAAAACTGTACTATGTTACACCTAATACCCGTGCACTATGTAGGTCCTAGGAAGAAATCTTGGGAAGTTTGCCATTAGGTCAAATGAGCCACTTCGCTCAAGTTGAAAATTGTCGTCAATTCAAAAACTCAGCAACCAGTTCTGCATGCTTATTGTTCTTTTTAGTTGTTATTCTTGTGAGTTATTCCACTGAATTCAGTAGACTATTTACAAACAACACTACTGCCCTGATTCAGGAAAGCCCTTAATTATCCTTTACCTTCAATTAGGATTCTCCCTGTATTGGGGAACATTGGCATTTCTTCTGAGTACTTTCACCAACGGGAGAAACAGCGTCTAATGATAACCACTTACATACACATTTGTGCCTACTAAGTCAGCTGGTCCATGGGCTGAAGCAGAAAGGCCAACTGATAACCTTTTTTAAAGAATAACAAAATGTGCTAACTCTCTTAAAGTTTTCAAATGGTGGAAGTACTAACAAACAACAACACACCACTGACCTACTCAGAAACTTGTAATATTTCTAGAATTTTACACATACAAAAGTAAAAAGTATATGGGAACATTTTACAAAGAAATTAGAAAACAGACTTTATAAGGGAGCAAAAATGATAGTAGTTACCTGTACAATGACAAATCTCAGCCCAAAAAATTCCATTCCACAACAAGAAACTGAAAGCAACTATTTATTAGTAGACTCTATTGATATAACAGGCATTTAAAATAGCGCACAGGGAAAAATCAGATGCAAATCCTACTCCCAAAACTCTCTGAGACAAGCCAAGTATGCAACTGAATCAGACCAGCAAAACTGAACACTGAAATTACAGTCATAATCTAAATAAAAATAAATTGTGTCATTCTTTTACAGTATGTAAGTGAACTTGTGTCCTTGTTCTTTAAAGTAACTAGCACAGTTTATCTATTCTCTTTAATAATGCAATTTAATTTACCGAAGGTTCATATTAAAAATTTATCTGACTACAGCAGTTACAGTCACCTAGACATTTTGTCATAGTTAAACATTAGCTTTGGAGTACATCACAAATTCCCTACTGTGAGTCCGAGACCTGTTTCTTATAGAAACACTCCAAGCTTCCAATCGACATGACATTTAAATGAGTCAGTAACTGTGCACTGAATAAAAATATCTGTCAGTTATTAGAAGTGCAGTGACTTATTCAACGGCAGCGTTCAAAAGAAACAAATGCAGTATAACACACATTAGTGGTCACAACGGACTGCCAGTTTTGCTTTAGCAATCAAATATTCAACATATACTCTAATAATCATAATATTTTCACCTCTAAGAATAGGGTTAGACCCATTAAAACCACACAAAGTCCTCAACGTGAATATAAAAGCTGACAAAATAAATGCAATTCCAAAATGATCTATCTAAACTATAGCAATGCCAAGCATCCAATGTAGGCAACATACAATACAGTTAATATAATTCCAAAATTTAACAACAATTCAGCTAGTAGCATTGTGTCGTAAAACTAAACTTCGCTCTCACATCCCAGTGTCTTCAAAAGCTCATGTCATATGGTACCTAATAGTAAGGGAAGCTAGATGGGGACTTGGAAGGAATGCATGCCACCAGAACCAACTTTGGAGCAGATACAGCAGATTTGCCGTGAAGCAAAGTAGAAAAATTGAAGGGCATAGGGAAAAGGTCAGATAGGCACCTTCTGTTAATGGGAAATTATACTACATGCTTAACAAAGCTCTGAACTATGTGGTTTCAGTGCTGTGGGAATCTTCAGAAAGACCTACACAATGATAAAACTTCCCTAGGAGGACTTTATCAGCTTAAATTTTGTTATAACAAGACAAGAATTCCAAAGATTAGCTCATTAAACACTAGAAGCAGCACAAGTATGATAATGAAGTCTCTTAAATTTTCACCCCAAAATTGTAAGAAAGCTAACCCCACTATCAAAACCGCAGACAGCTATTTAACATTCCACCAGTATAAGACAAGATTTCCTACCTCAGCTTTGCTGGCAGCCAGTGTTGTCAAAACCTGAAAATTACAGGAAAAATGCATTAGTATTGATTCAACAAAACAGGAGTGGGATTAATTTGCTTTTGAGGTAACTGACATCAATTGGTTGTTATGCCTTAAGGGAACAGAACTGAAGAGAACTGTCTTTCACACTGCGAGGAGGCCATTCACCTCTCAGGCAGATCAGGTATAAATTAAGAGTATGGTAATATTCAGGAATATCGGGTAAAAAATTCAGGAAACTTACCAAAACAGAACTGGATATATGTTTTTATATTTTTAACTAATTTTTAATTTGTTTCTGAAAAGAAACGAAGAGTAACGCAACTGTAAGCTATTCTAACACATTGAGACAATTACCAGGATATGCTCTGAAAGCAAGCCAGCTTAGTTCTGTGGTGCTAGAAGCAACAGAGTTTGAAGAATGCCACAGCTTACGTGGAACGCAAAGAAGGGTTTGCCAGCTGCTTCTCCCTGGTGACACATTGCATTGGGTGCAGGCGTCCTAGTCTGGGCAGCTGGGGGGCTGCAGGAGCCCCTGCAGGCGGAGGCCAGGCCCAGTTCCACTTCTGACTTGCAGCAACCAAGGCTGTGCTTAGCACAAACGTACTCATCTCCTGAACAGCCGTGGAGCTGCAGCAACTATTTCTCTCTGCCAATCAAGGAATTGAATTGAACTTCGTATCTCCCTAGCTTTAGACACCAGACTGTAACTAAGTCAAATACTATTGCAAACTTGCAAAAAATTCAGTTCAGGCAAGACAGACATAATTGTCATTTATAGTAAAGCAACTCTTACTCAAATACTTTAAATAGACATAGATGTAATTTACTATTACTGGTCGAATAACACACATGAAGTTAATAAGTTCTTATTAGACAGTGAAGGCTAATGGTGTCTGTAAGACAAAAACCTTTGTTAGAACTTTATGTCACAATATTGTCACAACTTTACTGGATTAAAAAACCCTAAATAATCTCCTCAGAAATTTAAGATTGACACCAAGCTATAATTCCATTTACATGAGAATAGATCTGCCCTTATATTGGCGTTAATTTTTAAAGATAGCATCAACTCTCCCTAGCTTTTGGTAGTAGGAGAGGGAGTGACCGTCCGTGACTCCATTTGAGGGGAGGGGAAGGAGAGCACAGCGTTTATTGAATGGAGCTCAGCCCGCATAGTGAAAAAGACAATTTGTGTGCAACGCTGCTGTTCAATGGAAGACATGTGTGGATTCATCAAAAACTGATTTCAAAGGAATTTAGGAATGGAACTAACTCCTGAACTCCTGTCACATCACAACAAGGTACCTGCAGTCAGAAACAGTTATTTAATTTAACCTGATTCAAAAATGGATTCAACTCCATTTGAAATGAGTATCTTCTGTCACTAATAAGATTTTCGAAGGCTGTTCAAGAATTTCTCTCACCAAAGCAGAAGCTGCCTTATTTGAATTCCATTTACTTACAAACAACCTGTCACCTTTTTTTTTTGTTATTCTTCTTCATCAAGATTCTTTAGCATTAGCAGTTATTTCTCCTTTACAGCACAACCCTTACTGAGAGCCATCGCATCCATTCTCTGCTATCACTCCATCAGGCTTAACATGCCACTGTTAATGTCTCCTCACAAGAAGGTCTTTCTACTGATAAACCCGCTAAAGCTACACTCTACTTATAACATTTAATTACATCTTTCTTGGAGTCAAATGACTAAAAGCATATATTGCAGCGGATATGCCCCAAACCTAGTTTAACTCAACACACCAGAATTTGGAGTGGTGTTTCCTGAAGCTCTCGAAAATCCTGCTCTAAACTGTCCTTCAGAGGTGCCTATCTCTCTCTATCTACTATGTTAAAGTAACATGTAAATGTAACTGAACGACGTGACTATTCCAAGCAAGGCCTCATGCCTTGCAATATAATTAAATACTCTTCTACTTTAATAATTCACCTTATATGTCCAAAGACTGTATTTCTCTTTTATACAGCTATATCCTCCTGTTGCTTTATAGTCATTCAGTCGGGAGCTAGACCACTGGACATATCATGCCCATACCTTTCTTCTCCAAGTTATTGCCTGATAAATCCCTGTTCAGCAGTTGATTTCAGGTTTGTTCCTAGAAGCATGACCTTTTAGTTGGTATTAGTAACATTAATTCACTTTTATTTCAATCAGCTAGGCCATCTATCTCTTCCTGGATAACATTCCAGGTTCTTCTATATTGGCAATTCCTCCCAGCTTTACTTTTTTATCAAATTTCATTAGCACATTCTTATGCTAAGCATACTAATGAAAAATTATCAAACAAAATGACAAATAACTCAATACAGTGACACTGCTAAGAAATGCATTATTTTGAGCAATGCAGTACCATGCTAATACCTGTACAGCAGGGCACGCTACCAGGCAGTCGTACCAGAGTTATGTTAAATACTTCACCAGCCCTTAGCAATACAGCCAAGAAACTGTACTGTATCCAGGCTGGACACAGAGATGAGAACGTAGCCTGAGGTATTTCTGAAAACTCTGTAAAGTGATCCTCATACCAGAGGGACTATGATCAGCATAGTCATCACTATTGTGCTGGTTTGGGCTGGGACAGAGTTAATTTTCTTCACAGTAGCTGGGATGGGGCCATGGTTTGGATTTGTGTTGGAAACAGGGCTGATAACCCAGGGACACGGCCGGGACAGCTGACCCCAACTGACCCCAGGGGTATCCCACACCGTATGACGTCATGATCAGCGTATAGAGCTGGGGGAAGAAGAAGGAAGGGGGGGACTCTGGGAATGATGGCGTTTGTCTTCCCAAGTCACTGTTACGTGTGATGGAGCCCTGTTTTCCTGGGGATGGCTGAGCACCTGCCTGCCCATGGGAAGGAGGGAATGAGTTCCTTGTTTTGCTTTGCTTGCATGTGTGGCTTTTGCTTTACCTGTTAAACTGTCTTTGTCTCAACCCATGACTTTTCTCACTTTTACCCTTCCAATTCTCTTTCCCATCCCACAGGGGGAGTGAGTGAGAGGCTGGGTGAAGGCTGAGCTGTCAGCCAGGGTTAAACCACGACAACTGTATAAATGGAGACAGAGATGGAGTGTTTCTATTTAAAATAATGACATTCCTTGAGCTAATGTTTAATTAATAAACAGTAAAACGCATTAATATAATACCATAGGTCAAATAACACTCATGAAATTAATGACCTGACTGTTGTTAGTCTGTGAAGACCTGTCAATTATCTAAAAGTTTTAACAGTAATTTTTATTTAAGTTTATGTATCTTAATGCAGTGAATTACCATTCTATTTGCATGACTCATTTCTTTCCCCATCCCCCAGTTCCTGAAATTTATAATTTCTAGACCTGCAGGTATATCTTCTGTCATGTTTGAGAAGTCAGTGAATGAAGACACAATAGTAGTGTAACGTGTATGACAAAGAACAGCAGTTCGGAAGTCATTCTTTGCTGTAGGCGTCCACAAAAAATGTCTGCATGTCATGGTGTGATTGCTCAATTAAATCCTCTGAGAAGGTATTGCCAGATATCAAGCTCCTTAAGCAAAGCACCCACTGAGATCTGTAGCCAAGTCACCTGAGACACAAAACCAATTTATTTATCCCCATCCTGGGCAATCCTGGGTAAGGAAGTACCTATAATTATGTCTCGATAAAAAGAACTGGAGTATAGTCAACATGCCTGTCACTACTAGTTGATCTTGCTTTATAAGGCTGGTGGCTTCCTTTGTACATCATTCTACCTGCAATAACCTATTGTTCTTATCGGTGATTTGTATGAAGTATGCTTTTCTTTTACTGTCTCTTGCTTGTCCCTCTGACGTTGTATGTACTAGTTAAGAACACATCAAGAGAAATCACAGCTTGGGTGAGGGATTCCCGTCTTTCTCACAGTAATCCCTCTGTGACATTAAAAAAACATGGGTTTATGTCACTTTTACGGGGAAGCTGCAATTTATTTTTCTTGTGCTAGAAGCTATACATGACTGACAAAAAGTATCCTTAAAAATGGCTTTTTTGCTACTCAGGAAAGTTGCGCTCAATTCAGAACTTCCCATTCTACATAAGGAATCCTATGAATACTGACAAAAATGTAGATATGGTGATAACACTGCAAATACAGTAAACAGTCTTTTAAATTATGTTTACTGTTTTGAGCATTTAGAAAGGTCTTATCTTGACGTGCACACATACATAGTTCCTACTCTCCAGAATTAATTAAAAGGACACTATTTGCCATTCTAAACCAGTATCCAAATAGTTGCTATTTATTATGTATCTCAAGCCAGCACCTTACCAAAAAGAAATAAAGAAAACCTTCTTGAATGAAGAAAGCTGCTGAAATATGAATCTGGAAAGCTCATTTAATGTCATTTTTGTATTAAATATATATGAAATTCCCTGTATAAAAACTCAAAGATAAAAAAGCAGGAAAAAAATTGAAAAGGACGCATTACGAGCCAGAATTCTCATGTATCACTTGCTTGAAAGTCAGTAACCATTTCAGTGAAATGTCTCATCTTGTCAACACGTGAAGCCCTTTTTCTGTGTTACTAATTTTTCTAGAGAAGCTATTTTCTTCTTAATTTTTTTCAGCTTCTCACATTAACCTGAATCCTGTACATTTAAAAAAACTCACCGTTTTTACCTGTAATACCTTCCCACTTTCCTAGGTCCCTATGCAATGAGAGAAGGGTTATTTCAGTCCTAGTCCAGGAAAGAAAATGCATGGCTGCTCATGTTTAGCTCACCTTGTTTCAAACTCACATAAGGCATGTGTATGTGCTCTGTTACAACACCACTCACTGAAAGAGCTGCAACCAAAGGTCCTTTGGTTCAGTGAGGATCTTCTCTGTGCTTAACTGTGAACATCAGCTATTTCCAGAGCAGGATTAAAAAAAATCCAAAAATGCCACAAATAAACATTTACAATAAGCTTAAGAAAACCACCTCCTGTACTTTGGGCTTTAGAAATTCCTTTGGAAAATTAGGCAAAGGGGATTTTGAGAAGAAAATATATAAACCTTGAAGAAAAAAAATTAAGACTGGAATTGTCAATGACAAGATGGAAATGGTTTTACTCCTTTATCATCTTCCACCATGGACATTAATACAGTGATCTGAGAGCTGCTTCCTTCAGACAGATACTCTAGAAAGTAATTTCATTAGAATACAGCTTTTGATGTATGTAAGCCACCTCTCATGCTTTTGCAGGGCTGTTAGAAGGCAAACACAAGTATCATTTTGCATAGCAATGAGTGGAAGATATGGCAGAACTTGCGGGTCACGTTTCATTCAAACTCTGCCATGAGAGTTAGGAAAGTAGGAGACAGTGAGTCAAGTTACATTTCTTTTCACAGATAGTTTCACTTCTTAGACATAAAATACCTAACCAACAAACAATTCTGGAAGAGGCTGTGTCACTCACTCTCACTGCTAACCAAGGCCCCACTGTTATGTAGTCCTGAAACTGTTACTGCAGTAAACACACCTACGAGATAACTAATTAAAATTTGCACTGACAAGGAGGTCAAAGGGCAGAAATTTGACAAGGTTTTATAAATGGCTTGGCATTTATCTAAACAAATGTGAAACTCTACTTCTAAAAGTTTGTCTCACTGAGTTTAGGCAGTTTTAAAAATTACAATTTGATAATCACTGTGCTGCAACCTTTTATTAATTTCTGAATTCACCTCTGGGTTGGGACAGATGTAAGATTGATTGCCCTTTGGTTTTTTCCCCTTTTTCATTTGCCTGGAGCAGTCCCTAGTCTGGCTCCTCAGGATTCAGAACATATTTCTGATTGTGATTCACAGTCCACACCACTGAACAGAATTTGAGCTGTTGGAGCTATTTTGTGACAAGTGTGTGAAGAAACCAGCTTTATGCTGAGTATTCTTCACTACCTCTGCACTCCATTATGTGAACAATTACCTGCAATAGCACTGGTTCACTGTGATAAACAGCAGCAGTGGAACAGGAGAAAAGAAAGAAAAAAAACCAACAAAGCAACCAAGAAGCCTACCCCTTCAGTAGTATCTGGCCCTTTTAGTGTTGACAAAATAAAAAAATAAAAAATAAGAAAAACTGTATTGTAATACTTTACTTCCTAAAGCACTATGCCTACGAAATGTGAAATTCTAATGTATCTAGCCAAATTTAGTGAAGTAATCATGATAAATAGGGCTATAAATCTAAACTGTTATTTTAACACATTTAAATATCTCCATCATAAGCACAAAAATATGAGTGCAAGAAGTATCACCTTCTTGCTAAGTCAGCTATGATTCATTAGTTTTCATTTACCTCCTTCTTGCTTTCTAAAAGCAATGCTGGAAAGCAAAGTAAAATTCACTTTTACATCCATGTTTCTTAGGTTACCAAGAAACCCTGTGCATCCAGTTATAAATCTAATCCTTAATGGTCCCAAACGTGTCTGAGTATCAAGGTGGAACCTGATCCAAATGTTAAGTCATGTAAGTTGTTTTTTTCATTTGTGTTCTTAATAGTGTACTGATGACTGCTCAGATAAAGCTCTAACCTAAAACACTATTTTTTTTAATTAAAATCCTGGATTTTTTTTTTTTTTTTAAACTGGCTGTGGAGGCTTTAAGAGGTCTATTCATAGCAACTCCTTCAAAAGAGTAAGCACGCTGGCCAAATTGAGACTCTCTAGAAAAGAGAAATTTTGGTGTAGTCTCAGATGGACTATTGCTGGGCAATGGAAAGAAACAACTATATTTTTAAAAGCTGAAGTTTAATTTTAAAAAGTCATCTGTAGATCAAGCCAGCTAATGAAATATATGTGCATGCACACATACATACACAGAAGTGCATAAACCTCATAAACTCAACTGGAGCTGATGGGCCATGGGCAAGCGAGGCTGCTCAGAGCAGTTAAGGCTCATTAGTGAGCTCAGGTTTTGCTCAAAGGTGGGATTGCTGCTGAAGTGAACTGCTCAGCGCTGAAGCCAGCCAATTCATGGCTGTGTTGTCTTTCAGGCCACAGTCATTTTTCGGCTATTATTAAGTACCTCTGCTGCAGCAAGTAGCTATCCCATGCTCCTCATGCCCTGGGCCATTTTCCTCTAACTCCATGCTCTCTCCTTATCCCCAAATAATTATTCCGCTTTAATAAGCGGTTGTGTGGCTACACATCAAACTGGGTAGGGAACTCAACTGACATAAAACTAGAAAAGCCCTCAGCCCCACAGAAGCTATGTGGGAAAAACAGTGCTCTTCAGCATTTGCTCCTGAAAGGGCATTTGAGAAGTTACTTGACTATACCGCAGGGCCAGCTCTCTGGGTCTTCCAAAATGCTAAACATTCTATCTATGGCTGTCACACATGACTGGCCATTAAAAAAATCCAATATATTAAAGACATACATGGGTGGAATATGCTGAATGGAGAACAGGTGGAATCAAGACTCACATTTCATAGATATGTATCTTTAATTAAATTTTGCTCAGTTTACTTGCTGCTATGGACAACAGCATTAGATTACTCCAAATTTATGGAAACTCAGTAAGTATACAGGCAATGATTTTTAGCAGCTGGTGAAAAATATATCTGCCCTTAACTGCTTCATAATAGTACTTGTGATGCTCAGTTGATACCAGCTAACTGTTTAAGATCTTTCAACTAAATTTGCTATATAAATTGGTATGCAAAATATACAGTAGTTATCATGGGTAATTCACTTCATGTATGAAGCCTCTTTCAGTCATAATGTTGGTTTTGTTTTAGTTTGGGGTTTTTTTTCCCCATTATGCACATCTGCAGTAGGAGCTCAGCCCCCAAACATGTTTCAACTAATGTACACAATCCTCTTAATGAAATATGCTGTGTATTTGTGTGTCTATTACAAAGCAGTTTGAATATGACATGGTTTTCTCTTTGAAATTTGAACTCACTTTTACAAAGAAACCTGCACTGGACAGAACTTGCGGAATGGTTCCCCTTTACTATTGGGAATGAAACCCATTACTCTTGTAATGAGAGAAAATATCAGTGCATAATAAGGTGGCCATAAAAAATACAAAGTTTTTGTTAGCAGTAAAAATGTACAGACTTTGTTAGCTGGCCTTTTAAAAGTAAACCTAAGCCTACTTTATCTGTACCTTCAACAAAATATCCAGGTACACTGCTGCATTATAATCTTTGCAATTTCCGTAACTTAACCAAAACTAGGATTTCGTACTTCTTAGATGGTGACTATGAAAAATCCAGAGTGTAACTGAAAGAAGTTATATCTGCAATTCAAGGTAAACAAAGCATTTCCAAGTCAACTGTTGAGCCGCTACAGCTTTTCCATGGATTCTGGTAAAAATTGCATTAATGCTCCCTGCTTACTTTCTTAGCAGGAAGGATACTAACTAGAATACAAATATAAACACAAATATCTCTGGTGATTTTTTTTTTTATGCGTCAATAATTTTGTAAGTCTATGGAGTACTGAGGTGAGAGGACAGCCCAAAAAGCTATGAAACAATTCCCTCACCATCCCTGCCTCACAGCAGCCCAGCCGCGCTATTCGCACTATTCATTTCATCTAGGAGCAATAAACTCAAATTTTTTGGAATGTCCACATTATGCCAGAACAATATAAAAATAGATGATGAAGCAGAAAAGGAGATAGATTTAGCTCCAGCGTCCTGCAGTAGCTGCCATAATTGCACAGCTAGCTCATTACCGAAAGACAGTCCCTTGAGCCTACCACATCCCAGTTAAGCGACAGTAATAGAAAGCAGCTGTATGAGGACATTAGGTCAACAGAATCATTAGCCCCTAAAATTGCATCACCATCACTCCTCTTTGGCAGCGAGGCTTTCACACATCATCAGGCTCCTAAACAGGAGGTCAAACATTATGATGAACTTAACCCAATAACTCCATTAACAATGAACTGTGGCTCGGAGCTCCAAGGAAGCCCACGTCTCTGGAAACTTTCAGGAGTTTTAATGAATTTCAATCACCTCCCTGTGCCCTCACCTCCTCTACCCCCGGGGCTGCTCTGGAAATGGGGCAAAGCTGACTAGAAACACGCCAGCGCTCAGGGGAGCGCCCTGTTACCTTTTGTTTCCTCGAGGCCTGTTGTGTAACAAACAAGAACCACCTCTGTTTAGGAAACACAGGTTGCGTAAAAATGTAGCAGTGACAAACTCCAAACGTCACCAGTTTAGACGGTGGGAAGGCGACATCACAGGCAGATGCCGCCGCGTGTGAGGGGCCCCGCACACCACCTGCGCGAGGCCCC
>NW_009259977.1:1291880-1296224 GCF_000687185.1 Egretta garzetta
TGGCCCCCGCGGGCGCGTCACACTGTGCCAAGGTGCCTGTGCCCATGCCCCCTGTGGGAGCAACATGACAGGATCCGAAGTTAGCCCACCAGAGATCCCCTCCAGAGCAAATCATTTTATGAATACTGTATCCCGAGAACACCAGTCATATCATTACCAGTTAACATCCTTAAGTGAATAGTTTGAAAGATGTTTATTGTTTTGAGGGACAATATTGGGAAGCAGCACAAAATACCTGGGCCAGACCCTCAAGTGACAGACATTAGTGCAGCTGTAGCCACTGCAGCTTTGCCAGTTTCTACGCATTGAAGAACTGGCCTAGTGCATATATAAATGCCTGTATTCCAGGGGGATGTGTTACCTCCTACATAATTTATACAGTTGTGCTTCGAGGCTATGTGGCACAGAAATGAAGACAAAGTTCTTTGTCAAAGCTCACATGTATCCTGATTAAAAAGGAAGCCTGTCAAGTTAGCCAAGGTTTTCTAAAGCCTTGGATGCTCATTTCCGCCTTTCACCAGGATGAGTCGATGTCCCTAGTGTGCCAAACATTTCTGCGACACTTAGGTGAAGCAAGGGCCCTGCCTTTGTGGTTGAGATGACTTTCAGTCAGAAAAGCAACACCCCTTCTATCAATGTCAAAGACTAAATAAGTTTGACTATATGCTGATGTTCTTCAAATTGTTTCTACTAGCAATAGTTCTGGATGGTTTGTTTTGGGGAAATTAATGATGATACACCAAGGTCGTTGCACCTCCGCTGCACCGAACAGATGTTAACATATTAGTACCACCTTCCTGTGCTGCACAAAGCTAGAGCTACTCCTGGTTATCATTGCATGAGGTGAGGCAAAACCAGCCAAACAAAAAAGCCCCGTCTAATAAACTCAGTCTAAAATGCAAACATTTAAAGAAAAGAGCTACTGCACGTTCAAAAGCCATTACTCCGCATCATCCTTATCAAAACACTCCAATTTTTTTTAATCAACCCAAAGCTAGCAGAACAATAAGAAACCAAATCTTTCTTCTTCTCAGCAGTATAGACCATTTTCAATGCCATTTGTAAGCTGCCTATTTATTCCTGACATTCACAGCTTGAGTATATCTCCAGTTCACGTTGCTCTGTTATACCAAGGTAGAAATAATCAAGTACTTTTCCATCTTTTTGCTGGGAAGATTCAGAGCTGGTTGTAGTTATCCATAGCTCTGTTAAATTGGCATGAGATTATTGTGGTAAACGCTGCATAGGAGTAAGACACAAATACTTCAAAGACTACAGTAAGTAGATACAGCAGTAGCTTGCTGACTGGGATGGAGGAGGACTGGTGTAGGTTGATGTACAAAGGTAAAATATAAGACATTTTGATCCTGTTGTTTGGTTCTTCTTTAAATCAAATTTCTTTCCTCCTCTCTACACCTCATGTCACACTATGGCAGTCCCAGACTGTTGAGGTCCTTGATCTAAGCTTTCCATTTTTGTTTAAATCATGAGTTGTTGTCAGGATGTTCTCAGTAAGGCAACACTTCCTATCTAGTCCACTGCAGCCTGGTCTTGGTGATCTTTGGGATATGCTACAAAGGAAGACTTCTCTCCTCAAGCTGTTCTGGGGAAGAGGAGAGGAGTCTCACTTACACAGAGAACATTTCGCCTAGCATGCCTGATTGTGGCTCTCTAGAGGGCAACTGAATTTTACAACTGACACTGTGGACTTCTGCAGCAAAAATGTGCATGGCCTGAAGTAAAGACACAAATGCTAAACTGAAATAAACACTTTCTTCTTAATTATCTCACAGCAACAACATGTTTGACAGCACATTAAAAAAAAGGGCTGGGAATAGATCAGTATGATGAAAGCAGTGAAGTACAGGATAAAGCAATACACAGGCCCTTTACTTCACAGGGAAGCTTAAGGGGTTTGGTCACTATTGGTTAAGTTTTAACTACTTAAAGTACTTTCAAATAATTTTAATGTATTTGGGGGATACCACTAAAAAAATTACATTAAAGGCCTCAGTACCCTAAGAGTTAGTTAGCTACAGACAACAATTTCCACATGTCAAGAAAATTCAGAATTTTGAATCATATTTTTAAAAATATCTAAACTCTGACAAAAAGCCTGGGAAATGGATAGCACTTCTTCCATCATTCTGGCCCCAAACAGTGGACTTTACATCAGCACAGCTTGGAAGTCCATTTAAACTGTGACAGGGCTGTAAAAAGCTCTTAGCATAAGCATTTCCTGAGAGAAATTCTCCACTGTTTCTAAGCTACAGCTGTGGTTTATGCAATACTGATAGGCATACAAACTAAGTGAGCTATATCACTCGGTGTCTCAAACCTATATGTAAAGCTATTTAAAATCCTATACTCTGGATTTCTCGTCATTAGGAGGTTTATACCTGTCTCTTGGCTGTATGTTTAACACCAGTGAGCTTTCTTTTCTGTGAACTGTGACAGTCAATAGATTTGAAATTTCACCCATAAATGCTCTCTCAGAGCAATTATACTATCAGTGGTGGTGTATGAGCTAACTTTGCAGCCTCCTCTGTTACTTCTGACCATTATCCAGAGCTCACCGACACAACAGAGTTATTAGAATTCTTAAAATTTATGAATATTGAAAAAGTCTTAATCCTCAGAGAGAAAGATCACAGCAAGAGATGCTTATAATTTCCTACGGCAGCAGGAAAATAGCTCAATAAATTACGTAAAATACTTTAAATACGGACACCACTGAAAGCCTTCATTAAGAAGCAGAAACTGCCAATAAGCAACACCTATTCTTCTCTTCATGAGCTGATCCTCTGACTTTAAATGTATGATTAAAAAGCAGGATATATATAACATCCTGTACATTTCAGATTTTAAATCTAAACAACGTAATGAAATCCAGTAACAAGTGGTGTCCCTCAAGGGTCCTGCAGAAATGGCTTTTGTCTTTTGGAGTCTTTGCTGTGTACACAAAAAATTCAAAAATAGATCAGCTTTTCTTTAAGCTCTCTGCTCTGGGATTTATGTACAGTGGATGATCAAAAAAATTATGTCCATGTGAAAGCCTTTCAATTATAATGCACCCCTTAAACACCCTTGATAGAATACTCCAATACTTTACAGGAGCTCTAATACTAAAGTCAGGCCCTGTTGAAAAGCCCTTGCAGACTGGAAAAGCAGTGTTCAACTGCCTCCAGTTCTGTTTTATCCAGAGAAAACTAAGGATCATGGAATAGCATCTTCTGACAATCTTTTTTTTTTTTTTTTCATTTTAGACAGAAAAAAAAACAAGTGAGATTTCTGAATACGTGCCAGTGCCAAAGATGACCTTCTTGTATCTCAGTATCCATCTCCGTTTCTCACCAAGTACTTATGTTACTGTGTAAAAAAAATTCTAGCAGACAAATGAAGACTCTTCACTTACTTGTTTAAGCCAGCTCTGCTTGACCTGTATGCTGATGATCTCAACCCAGGTATGACTCTTTCAAAGCAGATGAAAGTTCCCCTGCCTCAGAACCTTGAATCAGGCCCTTACGTATCTTTAGACAAAGGGAATATTACAGGGCTTCATCAGTTCAAGATGATAACCCAGCCAAAAAAAACCAAAAAACCAAAAAAACCCCAAGACATTATGTAGAGAGAGGTCACATCAATATAAAACAAATGTAAACTCAGTTTCACTTAAAGGAGATTTCAGCGGTAAGTCACCATTTTAAAATAAAAAGAAAACAAAAGCATTGCTGGAGCAACAAAGAATGCACCAAACTACAGCCAAACTGGATCCAGGACCACACAGGAGCACACAAGTACACACTGGTGTGGAAAGCATGGTGTGCTTTGGCCCTTGGAAAGCTACATTGTACGTAACGTGTATATATACGTACTGTTGACTCAAGTTTTTCCTCTGATATTTACTTAACTATAAGGGAAGTGACTGGTTTAAGCAAAGGCCAAGTTATCAGATGATGTTTCAGGAGTAAACAAAAAATGAAAACCTGTATCAAAGAAAACCAGGCTGAGGTCACCAGACTAAAGGAAGTAGTTTATAAATGTTAGCAATGTTTAGTATGAGTCTTGGCTTCACAGGCAATTTCTACTAAACTGTTTACTAAGAAACAAACTCTACAAGAGTTCTGTTTTTCACTTTTGTTCTTCCAAATAATCATCATCGTTATTCCACAGTCTAATAAAATGAGGCTGTCACCTGTGATTTGATTTCACTGGTTCCAGGCTGTTTGTTACCCCTGCAGCACCGGGGACGCCTGCTTCTGTTGGTTTACTCGGGCACCCCTACACCCCACAAACTCAGGCACAGGTAAATGGACCCCTCACTACAAGAGGGGGCAGCACAGG
>NW_009259977.1:1296243-1303029 GCF_000687185.1 Egretta garzetta
TGGTCTTTCTCTAAGAGACAAAGTGACGTTACCTGATAGAGGTAAATTGTAGCTCAAATGTTAATCTGAATCTCATTTCCACGGCTGAGGGAAGTTCAGGCAACCTAGCAAACCCAGAAATCCAAGAAAACGGTGAGCTGCTCTTAAGTCTTAGTTCTGTGAGAAGGCATGAAGGGTGGGGGGTTGCATGGAATTAGTCCTCTGTGGAAATCCTACAGCACTAGATGTTACTCTGAGATTCTGTGTGTGTGTATTTGTGTTACTGACAGCCTTCTTACACTGCGATTGTTTTAAAATGACTTGTCTCTATATAGCAGTGTTTCCATCAGTCCATATTGTTAATTTTTTATTTCTCAATCAAGAATTCATGGAGGTTAGTGTGACATTGCTGCAAATACCCTCACAGCCTAGCGATGTAAATAATGGATACGACTCCAGAAATACCAACCAGCCTCTTACTGTTCAGGGAAACTTAAATCATGGCTGCCTGAACTGACCTACTAGTAAACAAATGGGCTTCTCTCTGCATTGCAGTAAATCCCTCATCTTTCAAGAAAATTAAGTATGTCATTGAAATGGCTGTAGTTTTGGTAAGTGCACACAGATATTTAACGGTGACAAAGCTTGCAAAGATGCATTGAATGCAACTATTTTTTTCTCTTTACAAAACAAATTTGAAAACATTTTCAGAAGCTCTAGTGAAGTTTAGCACATAGTTAATGCATTTCATACCACATCTCGGTAAACTACATATCCCTCTTTTACATTTCTCCTTATTTCCATCATTTATTTAAAGATCCTATAATGAACAGCTGTAATTGAGGACCTATTTGTTCCTCCCATTTTCCATTTAACCTCAATGATTCTAGCCTCTCTTATTTCCTTTGGCACTGAGAAGTATTTTTACAGTATTACCAACACAACATATTTGCTAGATTTCCACTAATTAATTTTCTATGAATCTTTCAGCCTGAAAAAAACCTCCACATTTCTGCATGAAAAATGAATTATATTTTCTCCATTTCCTTACAAATTTACATTCTGAGCTCATCTGCGCCACATATTCTTTACGGATAATGAGCAAGGCATCTTCACTTAGCTGTCACTGTAGAAGTGAAATGTTTATAGTATGCGCTCTGGAGATTCTGGCAGCTTAGATTCTAAGAATACTTTCTTATTCATGACAATAAGCATTGCCCTAAATTTCTCTTACACATGAACAGAAGAAAAGAGTGATTTGAAAAACCCTTGAACTTCGGTTACCCCTAGTAACGCTGTTTTAAGAAATGTTCGTTTAGATACATCGTGCTGGTGACACGTTTCATGAGATGTGACAAAGACTGTTAGCCACCTCCATGTCCTGCAGAACCTCCTGGGAAACTGCAAATGTCTCTTAATTAATGGAGAGATAAATATCTTCATTATGAAGCTTATGAGCAAAATACCCATCACATAACTTTTAAACTTCTTTTTCTACGATATTTATTCTGTAACATTTTGGGGATACACTATTGACATAAAAAAGAAACCTCAGGCATGAATCTCCTGCCAGTTTTGAGTGGAAGACTTCACTAATGAATGAAAAATATTTCTCTTTAATTAACTCTCCGAAGTCATTCT
Organism: Egretta garzetta; assembly: GCF_000687185.1. Taxonomy (NCBI): domain Eukaryota; kingdom Metazoa; phylum Chordata; class Aves; order Pelecaniformes; family Ardeidae; genus Egretta; species Egretta garzetta. Next base: position 1,297,864 of record NW_009259977.1, read on the forward strand.
TTAGCAAAGTACCTGTTTTAAAGATTACTTTAAGATTTCATTTATCTGCACATGTCCAGTCACAGGCTTATAACGACACACCTAAGCCTGTAGGCTTTATTGCACCAGGTCCTGGGAAAAAAAAAAATCTTCTATCCTTCATTCTTAGAAAACCTCATGTAGTTTGAGTAAATCTTTGAAATGTGACCAAAAGAATCTCACACAAGATTGTCTTTCATTGAAGTCATAATGTATGATTCATGTAGACACAGTTTGAAGGTTATTGCTGTCAAGTTTTGAACCTGTGCTATAAAAGATATAAAAAAGTGACACATTCTTCTCACTAGAAAGGAGAAAGGTGCCTGCACACAGCCTTCTGCAAATCTTTCCTTCGTAAGCTTAGCTCTTCAATTAACCTGAGCATACTCAAACCTACTGGGATTGTTTTCTGTAATCAATCAACTTTCCAAGTGTAATTATTAACATGGTCTTTAATTAAATGGATTAGATCATTTGGACACATTCTAAAGAAAAGTCAGATATTGAACATTGACGATTCAAATATTTCCAATGCCTTTTTGAGTTCTGATTTATACAAATCTAGATTGATTCTCAAAGGGCTTTTGGATTTCTTTTGCTCTTGTAACAATATCATTGTGCAAACACATCAGTCAGAACTCCTGTAAACAAAAATTTGCAGGTGTACACATTCCTCTAAAATTAGTCAGAAATTTTCTTCCCTATGGTTACTATTTGTAAATGAAATTTTAAAAATGTATTTAAAAGTACCGTTTCAGTTTATTATTACTCTAAAATGACCAGTGGGAGTATTTGCATTTCGCAGAATGTGGCAACTTTTGCCACTGTAGGCATGCTGGCAGTGTGACTTTTTGACATTTCAACAGTTTTATTGCTTATATTATTTCCTCTAGAAAACTGCATCAGGAAAAAGATACTTTTGTTGCACAAAATGCTGGTACAGTGGGTGGAATAGCAAACCTAAGCCCTCCAGATGTATTGCAAAATCACAGTTTAAAGCAAAGTTGCTATCAGACAAGTAAAACCACCGATTAACCTGTGACTGAGGAACATCTTCTCTTAATAGTAAATGCTACATAGCATATTTTCTTAACGGTAAATGAAATAATTTAAAACTATTTCTTGCCAATGATATAGCCCCACAGCCTTTTTAAATTTTCATATTAACTTGTTGTCATAGGTGAATCTCACTGATCTGAATGGGTAATTCTGCATACACAAACTGAATTCCAGCATTCTCTCCAATATCATTGGTTTTGCTCATTGACAGATTGCCCAGAGAATGAAAAAGTACTTTCAGAATAACACCCTCAGAGGGCCAAAGAAAGAAGTTCTCCATTCTGTGGCAACCTCTAAACTTCTGGAGGTTTAATGCAATGCAACTAATCAGCAGCAAAGGAAAAAAAAAACCCCAAGGTTTTTGTGTGAGCAATAGAAAATGGTACACTGTATTTCTTTTTGTAAACCTAATGTCCCTCTGCCTGTAGTGGAACACAATTTAGAGTAATTATAGCAACAGTCAGGAGACAAATTATTATAAGAGGTTCTTGTACAATAGCATTAGACCTTCAGAAGAACAGTTAAGGACCCTGACAGATACAACAATATCAAAGCAAGCAAGCAACTAGCAGGAGATCCAGTAAAGCTAAAAAGGTTATACAAGGCAATCAGTCATTATCTTCAGCCTTATATTTTGAGGTCTTTGTTCTCTATTTGCAAAAAATACAGATGCAAATATCTTGAATCAGATGCAAAGAAACCACGTAGCCCATTTTTCCACTCAAGTCCAAAATCAGAAGAAAAAAGTGTATGTTCCAATTCTAAGTTCAGTTTGGAGTGCCTGATTCAGATTCAGACCTATGTAGCAAAGTTAGTAGCCTTCTGCACTGCATTTTAATTAAGATCCATATATTTTGCCCCTGAAATTTAGCTTCTCTCCTCTGGCGCTCCAGACCTTCCCCTACCATCGTATAGGAAAACTCAGTGCTGTTGATGTGCAAGACCACTATAAAGAGTCACAAAGGTCCAACAGAGCACCCAAGAGAAATTTAAAACAAAAATTAGGCTTTAATTTACATTAAAAACCTGAGAAAAAATTAATGACCTCCCTCACACCCCCAGCCACCCAGCAACTTACAGTACAAGAAGTGAGGCATTCTCTGCTTTCTGGTGACTGAGAATTTTCTATAGAAAAATGTGGGATAAATAACTTCTGAGAGAAACTGATTCAATCTGAAATTTGTCTGCCTTTACAGCATGACACAAATTCCAGCTTTTTATTAAAAAAAAAAAAAAATATTGCACTGGTCCCTACCTGGGAAAATATTTGAAAGACGTATTTCCTAGAAAGTATTACACAATTAAATTGGTTCTTTTACTGCTGTGTGTGCTACAAAAAACCTACTGTCTGAGAAACACTCCACCTTTTTCTCTACAGTTGTTTGTCTGTGCAAAAAGAATTCAAAATAATTAAAACATTTTCCTTGATTTCCCCACTGTAAAGGGTACTAGGATAGCCTGACTAGTAGAAAACATGTTATTATTGATTTCTCTGGTATTCTTACTTGTGAAGAGGCATATTCAATTTCTTCTTTCAAGGAGGCGATCATTGATAGCTGTTATCCTATTGTCAGAAAGGGAGGTAGTTGTGTCTTCTGTGTATTATTCCCCTGTACTCACACTTAATGTGTTACTTGCTATTGTGGAAACCTTATCAGGCAGCTCAGAATACAGGCATGAGAAAATCCAAAAACTTTCATCATTACCAAAATAATTACATCTATCCAAATGATGCTAACAGACATAATTCCAAACACTCATGGAAATAAAGACATTAATTTGGAAGAATGATGTGACATAAAAAGAAATGATCTTAAGGCTGATTATCAGAAAATTTCCTTATCCTAACTGTGATTTAAATATTGTGGGCATAGGCTTTGATTAACTGAACAAATCCATCAGTTACATATCAATTTGTCTTGAAAAACACTGCTTAAATCCAACCCCTAACTTTTTTAACATAATCTAAAGCAAAACTACACAATGTTCCAAGTCCCACCTCGCCCCACCCCCAAAAGAACTCAACTACCTCCACTATACCTGTGTTATTTCTTTTCCTCTCTTAAATCCAGCTTATTTCACATTACCAGTTTAGAGAATAAGCAGGTAGATCATCCTAGTGTAACGGAAGAGCAAGAGGAGAGCCAGCTGTTGGGTGAGCTGGAGGCAGGAATTATTTAAACCACACGTGCCACCATTAGAATCAGTCCTGAAACCACAGTCACCTCATATCATCAGTAAGTAATTCCGTACTGCAATAACTGCTTATATGATGAGGGAAATCAGCTATAGCAATTCAGCAAAGTATCTAAACTAGGAAGTAAAGTTACACACTACCTTCAATAACTTGGAGAACTGAAGAATTAAACAAAGTGCTTTTTTCTGCCATCAGCCTTGTATTAGCTTTCCTCCTAATGCTGTCAAATTATCTTCTTTTTGTCTGTGGAGTTTACACCATTTTCAACAGCTGCACTTGCATATCAATGAGTTGTCACACAGCTATTATAATTACTTTGCAGAGGTTGTTGTGCTATCTCCTACATGCTTTCTGTTCCTCTCCATGAATCTCTCCTGACTTTGCAAGGAGAGACTGCTCAGAACTCAATATAAAAGTGCAAGTGCAGCAGCAGAAAACATGAAAACAGAAAGAGGGGTTATAGAAACCATTTTACACTGGTCTTTTAAAAAACCAGAATCTATCTATTTGCCTCCCTCATGTATTCTGCACTTTACTATTGTCCACACGTCCGCTGAAGCATGCCTGCAGCCCTTTGCCCTGTTCTCCTGATAGACGGTCTCCTGACACAGTTGCCTGGCCTTGTTCTTTCCAGAGTTAGCAATCCAGAGCACTGAAGTTAACGAGTGCACACAGTCTGAAAACCATAGTTCGGCAATGCCTTTATCTTAAGTGGTGGTAGTAGCTATTGGTCAGCCAGCCAGCTGAAGTTGGTAATGGCTTCAGCAGTCCAATTCCGATCAAATTCATTTCTTTTTGTGCACTTGCTTTCCACAAACTGGCTAGAAAATAAGGAAATTTTATGCTTTAGGAGTTGCTGGTTGCCTGTCACTTCCATTGTTTTGGTCAGGATTGGCTTTGCTAGTATTCTGATCTTCCAATTATCTACCTATAATTTAGTGGTGACCCCAGAGAGACATTTTTGGGCATCAATATGGAAACTGAACTCCACCATCCTCATCGTACAATCTGTGTCAGTCTCTACATGTAATGGTGAACAACACACAGTATAGCACATGCAGATTCATAATCCAATTGGAATAAGAAATAGTATAGCATCAAAATATGTACGTTTGCAACAACTGTTACGTGAATCAGCTGAACGTAAAGGTGGCTTTCAACCAGAAGTAAAGAACATTCAGTTTTGGGGTATCACTGTAGATGAAGGGAAAAGAAATTAACTATTTAGTGGGGGGGGGGGGGGGGGGGGGAGGAGGAATTGGTTAGACAGAAGGTGTTTCAAACTACAATCAAAAATTAATTAGAAAAAGGAACAAGCCAAAGGACAAACATCTGTGATAGAGGGATGTGAAGAGATAAACAAATCCCATGTATGACAGTCAATTTCAGTTAAGACCAGAATCCTGCTGGGCTACGTTTGGAGTAGTCTATAAACACGCTGGTTAAAAAGAAACCTTACATTGATTTCAGTGTGAATGGTGGCAGCATCAACAGCTGAAAGACTGGAAAACCAAAGCAAACCAAAGACACTGAAAATATCAAATTTCAACAAACCACACAAATTAGGGATAAAAAATAACAATAAAGGGAAACTACGGTGATGACCACACCAAGAGCTGTTCAGCAGTCACGAGCAGGAAACAAATACACACTAATCCTGCACTTTGGTTTCCAAAGTACCACAGATGAGGGAGAGAAAAGCCCAGCTGACATATCTAGCAAGACAAATTACTGTTGTGAGCCAGATGCCACTGAGGTCTACATATTTTTCCCACTTGCAAATTGAGAAGGATTGTCCTTTGTTAGCATTGAGATAACCCCAGCTGGCAGCTCAGCCCCACGCAGCGACTTGCTCACTCCCCCCCTCACCCCACCCCCCCAGTGGAATGGGG
>NW_009259977.1:1303322-1305944 GCF_000687185.1 Egretta garzetta
CTCCCCGGCCTGCCCCCCCCCCAGCCCCTTTCCCCCCCCCAGCCGCTCGCTGGTGAGGTGGGGGGAGAGGCAGCAAATGCCTTGGGTCTGTGTCAGCCCTGCTCAGCAAGAACAAAACCCTCCCTGGGTTATCAGCCCTGTTTCCAGCACAAATCCAAACCATGGCCCCATCCCAGCTACTGTGAAGAAAATTAACTCTGTCCCAGCCAAAGCCACACACACTAGACAGAGCTAAAAAGGGAACTGCAGGACCAGCTTGAGGGGAGTGAAATTAATTCTGCTCCCTTGCTGGGGGTTACACGCTGATCTTCTACCCCAAGGGGTGTTCCCGTAGCTTCCCAGTGCCCAAAGGGAACATGTCTGCCATACCTAAAGAGACTGCAGCGTGAAATCCCCTCAGCAGGGCAGAAAGCGCAGAGTGAGATGGGGGCCTTCAAAGGACTGCAGCTGTGCACCACACAGCACACTCAAACCTGGGGAACAGTTCTGGTGACTTCCATTTCCTTTCTCTCCCATTCACGAGCGAAGTTTAGTAGAGCAGTTGGTAAATATAAAATTCACCATTGATAAAAGGAGAGAGAAGGATTCATACTGTCCAAATTCTGCTAACCTTCTTATCACCCCGTTTTCTTTACATTTTGCTTCGCAACAAGGCGATATGCTCTGCCTATATGGACTACAGCCTGTGGATACACTGTATGCAAATACACTATTGCAAGTAGTAAGCAAGGCAAAACAGTGTTGTCCTTTGAGCTGTTGGGTCAACGTGTTTAATTTACATCATCAAGGTGATTAAATAATTCTTAATGCATATTTTGTTCAATGGATGTTGCAGAGAACACTGCAATCTTCCTAATTGAGTTAGCTACTGAAACAAATCTCAACATGTTTTGTGATTAATTCTTCAGCTGAGTTGAAGTTTGTTTGAGAGCAGTCTCACTTAAATATACAAATCAATGTCATAAAGTGTTATTATTAGCCCTATATGATAATCAAAGTTAAAATTCTCTTTCTCTAAATATTCTGAAATATTTGTTGAAAACTTGCTGTCAGCATGCTCGCTGAATACCAGTCAACTCATCTGCTAGAGTATTTGTGAAAATACAAAGCAGTTGCAAATGAACTCAAATCAAATTTGGTCAAAACTTCAAGCAAATACTAATGTTAGAAGATGGGGAGAAACGTATTTTCCGTATTTGGCTAACTGTACTGGCAATTTCTCTCCAGTCAAACCAGGAGAATTAAGCAAAAGACAAAAAAAAAATCGGGCAGCAGGCTGTAGCAAAGTAACTATTGTTAAAGAAAGACTAAGGTCCTAGTGGGAATGTAAATAGAATTAACAACAAAGTGTTACTACAACGCCAAAACTCTAAATAAAGAAATCTAGAGCAAGTTATTATTATAAAAACATAGTAAGCACAACTATTTAATTACTAATAAAATTATGTTAATAATAGAATTCAACCATAATTTAAGTACTAAACTTAGTAATTGAATACCAGTTTGCAGAACGTGAATTTGTTTTGAGCAGAAACAAAACAGGATTCTGGGTAAAGTAGATACATTGTGGTTGGGATTTTCAGCACTGTGCAGTAGCTGATAGCAGTATCATCTATTCCAAATTTTTCTAGGGGTCTCACAGTATGTGTAAAAATACACACAGCTTTGGGTTAAAGTTCGCTGTCATTTCAATTGCATTCCTGATTGACAAATCTGTGGTTATCTTACTCACATCATCACTAATCTAAAATGAATTGGGTTAAACATAAAGGAATAAAAAAATAGAGACTACAACTCATCAAGAATGTTTGGGTTGGAGCTAGCAGAGAAACCGAGGAAGAAAAGCCACTGTGTATTTCATAAAGTGGCTACTTTACCTTGGAACCCTTCCAGAATGACAACCAACCCTATTTGAGGAACGTAGTTAGCTCCTGATTGCCAGCTTATGCAGATGACAAAAGAAGCAGAAGAACTAAGGATGCAATAGGGAAAACTATTTCCAGAAGATATGAGTACCTGTTCTTGGGAAGGAGAATACTTTACTAAGAATAAAACACTTTTCTCCATGAACAAATTACCAGTATCTTCCTTATGGATCCTATGGAGTTGATTTTATTTACCAATACATTATCTTCTCTGACTTAAACTTTATGAAGTTTGTTTAAATATTCTTCAGTACTAAGATATATTTTGCTGACAGGGGACCTGGTCTTTGACTATCGTATTGGACTGAAATCAGGTTTCAGCCAGACATTCAGCCAGATGCTTAACAAGCCAACGGCTCTGTCTGAGGAACTCCCCAATGTGCAGAGAGGAACTGACTTGTCAGAGGCAACAGCATCTTCAATGCCTTCTCTGCACAGGATGGGTCTTTGGTTAACACTACCCCCACCTAACAGGCACGATAGGCACTTGGGCAGAAATTTACTCAGCAGACTGAACAGAAAAGTTGCTAGGGAGTTAAAATCAATGAAAAGCCTTCGCAGTAAGTTAACAGAATTAGTGATGACTTCACGGGGTTTTGTGATGGGCATTACATGAGCTTCCAGCCAAGTATGCAGCACTTTTTTGTTACTGAACTTGTCACCCTGTTTTGGGGGGGAAGGAGGAGGCGGGGGTGGG
>NW_009259977.1:1306238-1347323 GCF_000687185.1 Egretta garzetta
GGGGGTGGTGTCCTTGCTGAACAGAGTGAGTATTTTTCCTCTATAGTAAACGTATACTGCTATCAGCTTAATAAGCTGAAAAATATGGAAAAAACCTGCTGGTGCTGCTAGATTTTCAGATGAAATTAATTCTTTCTTTAGTAAATTGGTGGATTTTACTCAATGGTGACTTTCAGAAAACATGTACTGAACTTTTGCAATCCATTTTATTTTTCTTTTAGCCAGTAGTTAAAGCTTAAGGGATTTTGAGAGCAGAATACTAAAATTTAGCTAGACCTTCCTTATTAGAAAAAGGAAAATCTCCAATAATTAGCTCTTCCCCTAAATGCTTTTTGGCTCTCATTACAAAGTGCTATGCTAATATACCTTGTGTTGCAAATGTCTCACAATTCCTGCTAATCAAATTAAACTCAATTCTCAGCAAATAAACTCTCAATGCAGTTAATGGAAAACAAGTAACAGCGCTACTTTGTCTGAGAATGGGTCATTACCACAAGCTCCTAATTACAAGTACCTTAATGCATAATGTAAAGCAGAGTCTTATATAGGCTTTTAAGTATTAAAGCTGTAGCAGGATCAAAGATTTGATGTGTTCTGGATTTTTTTTTATATGTACATCTGAATATGTATAAAGAAAAGCAACAAAGGGAAAAAGAATAAACCTGTAAAATACAAAGATTCTTTCACTTACGCACCCTTTGAAATGTATAACAGTAATTTATGCAGTTTATGAGGCTGCAGAGAAAGACCGATTTTGACTCAGGACACATTCTGAAACCAATTTTAATTTGCCTCCTTCTCTACCCTCTTGATAGAGAATGTTTCACACCTACCAGTTAATGAAGGATTATTACTTTCCTCTAGAGTAAGTTACAAATACAACCAAGGTTAAATCAAAGGACGTTCATTCTGAATTAGTTTATATGATGCCATCAGACATGAACGCAGGTGATTGATGACACAATGCTATTACTGCGCCAAGCATTTATCAATACCACACTATGAATTATTTTCTGTATCAGTTCTCTTATTGTCACGTGATGGTATATTTTATCGAATTTACTCAATTGAAAAAAATGCACAGAGAAAAGCACTGGAAATGTCAGAAGGCATAATAAATCACAGTAACCAAATTACAAAATGCAGTATCTGGTACTACTCGCCAGTCAGAGTTCTGCTGTTCTGAAGGACTTCACAACAATTGCATTTTTTTCCTCTGAGATTTCAGAAACAACCTGCAAGTATGGGTATTGCAGTTAACGCAGCCCATACCACAGGGCTCTTCTACAAGCCAAAGTATTGGGCTACACCTTAACCAAGTCCTCCAGAGCTGATCAGTTAAAATGCAATTATGACTAAAAAAAGACCAAATCAATTATTTTTTTCACCAAATCAATTCTTTTTTCAATTTTTCTGAAAATATTTTGCACATATTTATTTTCCAGGAGAATTATTACCCCTAACTTTGAAACTTTCAGTAAGATATATTCATCTTGCTCTGGCTAACTCTGGATATAAATTCTTTATACCACATTCTGTCTGGTGCAATTGTAAAAAAAAGCAAAATTGCTGAATGCTGCTGTTAGATTCATACTGTCTCCTTTCATTCTCATTCTTATTAATACAACACGTGTCTGCCTTCCCCTATCCCCCTGACACCACAGATTCTGTAAAAGCTAAGCTCTTATTTCTTCAGCTTTGTAGTTGTCCTCTCCCTGAAGGGCATGCAAACATAAAGTGGGAATTAAGGCTATTTGAAAGAAAATTAGTTCCTATTTGGATATCTTTGGCATTGTGGAGAGGGCAGGCTCTGGAGAATCCCATCTCTCACACTGATCTTGTCCTAAGCCTCATGAAACAAAAATTATTATTGCGAATTTACGAACAGCATTCAATAAATAGCCGTTCCTTCTCCACCTCTCCCCATACAAATGCACACACAATTTTGCTCAGCTTTACAACAAAAAGGTAGAAGTAAACATTGTAACTAGTAACAGAAGGGGGTGCTATTGGGAGTAGTACATATAAACATTTAAAATTCAGTCAGGTTGAGAAGGATTTACTTGAAGTTACTGCACCAAGAGAACAGGAATTGTGACAGACATGACATCCTCTTGTGAAGATAGAGAAGGATGGGAATGGCTCTCTGGAGGAAAGGGTCTCAGGATTAGGGGTTGAGGAGTAATCAAGCCTAACAACAGAAGACCTTCCAAATTTGAGCTCTAAAACTTTGAGTAGCAGCAGGCAAGCCCAAAGAACACAAACCCTGCTATTTTTGAAGTCTCCTATTCTTCCCCAACTTGTGCTACAGCACAGACCCCGAGTTATCCACCTTAAACACACAGTTGCTAGCTGGGCACCTGTGCCACGTGCAAGCGTTGCTGACCCTGCCCTTAGCCCCCCTCACTGAGTAACTTCAGTAAAAGGGTGTTCCTTTATCGACATGTGCCACCATATCAACTGGATGCTATTTTCCATCTTACTGCATTCACATACTTTTGAGCTGAAGTCTGGAACAAGAGAAATCAAAGGAAATGTATGAAATCAGGGAAGAAAGATTCTGCACTTAATGCACATGGATCTACTTTTTCTATTATTCCTAATGATTCTTTTTAACTAGTTTAACACCAGTCACAGTATTTGTTGGAGTGCTGCTGAATGAGAAGTATCACAAGGCCCCAGACAGCAAACACTGTGGAAGAAGCAGAACTTTATTATTGTTGAGGGGTTTGAAGTTAAATACATCATAGTGTTATTTTTGGTCAGACATACTAACAGCATTAGACTCGTGTGCCAAGCTCTTTTGGAAATACCTGAATTAGTATGAAGACAGAGAGAACCCTAATGCCACATCAAATGCTCTCCTGCATTACAAATCCTTCAAAAACCACCAAAAACAAAGGAAGGAGAATTTCGAGACATTCTTGTGGCACTTCTCTATGTTCTTCTGATGTTAATATTTGCTATCAACTAATTATGATTAGAAATTTAATCACAGTGAATCTTTTAAATTTCTCTTCTTTTTTGATCTCTCAATTTGTGAATGTTTTTAATTTCTACTCTAGACAGCTAAGGCAGTAAAATAAGCCAATAACCAACTTATGAAAAAAAGAAAAACTTTTTTTTTCCCAAGCCACCAGTGAGATAGAATATGGAAAGCTTGTTTCTTCGGCATCACCAGACCAGTCAGTTCTGCTTGCTTTTTATATTTTTCTTATGTGTCGCTGGAGGATTTGACTATAAAATGTATTATTATGAACAGCCTTAAGAGTAATCAATTTCTAACAAGGTTTGATGAGATGTTGAAATAGGAGTCTCTTTAAAAAGTTTGTGAATATATAGTCTTTCTGATTAAGGTATTGTCATGCCTGGAGATAAATTCTCCTAAGATGTAAAACTTTAAGCTTCTGATGTTAGCTAAAGAAACCATCTATTTTAAATGTTCTGAAGAATTTTTAATTTTATCCAGATTTTAATTTTTAATTTTATCCAGATTTTATACCATTTTTATGCTACTTTGTTCCAAAATGATAATTCGTGCTTCTGGAATTTTTCTCCCTCAGTCATATCAAAAGTCACCCTCTCTCACCTTTCTCCTTTTTTTTTTGTGCTGTAGTTTCTACAGAAAGCCAGTGTTGATAGTACGGAGAGAAAAAACGTGCTCTCGTATCAAAACCAGACAGGGTTCAATAAGGAGTAGAATGCTTTCATTTACACTGGCTGTTTCTCTGGAGGTGGCACTCTCTGTTTCTCATTCCTCAATACTGTTTTATTCATAACAAAAACACCAAGCACCTTATCTCACTGAACTGCATTTCAAAATATTATGCAAATAGTTTGCAGACTACTTGTAAAATGCCCTCTGTCCATTGTCAAAACAGGTTTAACTTTCACCTTCTTTACTTACTGAAAGCTTGCAGCAGATTTATGAGTATTTTTGGTGAAAGTGATTGAACCGAAATTCCAACTTCCAAATAAATAGACCATGTTTTTTTATGAATCATCTTTAAAATCAAAGACAAACCTTAATAGGCAAGTCAGGGCAATTCACATGATGCAAAACTCTCCAGAAGGCTTGTTTGTGATTGCTTCAGTATCAACTGCAAATGTTTTTAGTTCTAGTTTTAAACAAGTGTACATTAGATACATATGATCTGCTAGCTGTGTTTTAGATTAAGTGGAAAACCATCCAGAGAAAGCAATCAAAAACTTCTTAACAGATTCTTAATATTAAATATAATTCAGATCCTGCAAATAAATGCCAAAATTCTTCTTCCTTTTCTCAGACAACCCCCACCAGAACTTACAAAATAAGAAGTCACATCAGCAATAGTTACATTTGTGCCTAATTATTAATATTAGCTCACGTTGGTAGCTTTCACAAATGTAAGTATCATAATACTAACTGAAAAGAATTTCACTGGGAAACATTACAAATGGACATTCTTTCCAAAGCAGGAAAAAGATTTTTCATGCCTAAACCTTGTGCTCTCAGAAAAAAAAAAAAAAGTACAGAAAAATACCATTTATCACAACCCTCTAGGAGAATTATTGTCATTACTAATATCCTCTTCTCTCTTTGTGTTTTAATCTAGGACTTGCATGTATTAAATATTTTTTTTAATAAAGCATCAAACTATACAAATGAAACCACTTTCTAATCTTATAAACTACTGCCATTTGCTGATATATTAGTACTGATCTGTTTTTTTACCCAAATCTTAATTTTTAGAAGTTGAATTGCTTCATATTTCATGTCTTGAAAGTATTTATTTTCTGTTCCTGCAACTTACAACAAACTGAAATGCAAAGAGTGAACTGTCCACTGCTCCGACTTACCTCTGGCTTTTTGTACTCTTTTATCACCAGAAGATAAAAGGTAACCCTTCTACGAAGATGACACTGACTACAGTGTTTACTGTTCTGCTTAATTCCATATTTCTGCTTTCCAAATAATATAACCTTCTGTGCTACTTCCTATCAGAAAGGCTGGAGTATTACAAAACACAGTTTTGCTGAAAAATGTTAGGTTCAGCTTTACAGCTTTGTTGGGTACTGGATATATCCATGTCTGAGAAGGAGAACCAAGAAATTATACCCAATAAGAACTTGACTCTGCATATTTATTTGTGTTTCCTCCAGCTACTGGGTGACACAAGTTTACAGTAGATCAGCAGAATTATAACATTAAATTATCTACCTTTACAGGGAAGGATGTATATAGTCACTGATGCCTTTAAATCCCTTTCAAAAATATATTTGTTTTTCGTTTACCTGCGATCGAATAATAGCCCTGGTTTTCTTTTGGGTAACTTCAAATTGCTCCAGCTGCAATATCTCCTATTCCCACTACCACTAGTAAATAAGATCTGTATAATTTTAATTACTTCCCCTGAAACAGACGGAAACCTCAGTAAGAAAGATAATTTCAATGAATTATTTATATGCAACAAAAAGCATTTCGACACATCACCTCTCCCTCTTTCCTGACTTATGTACAAATGGCTTTCCACCTCCTGCAGTGCATTGCTTCCTCAGGAGAGGATTCCTGGCCTACAATTTGTTTGACTTAAATCCTGGAGTATTACCTGAAGATCGAGTGATTTCCATAAACAGTCCTGAACTCTGCCGTTCCTTCCCAAACATGATCTAATTGAGCTCAGACTTTTTAACCCACAGAAGAAAGCTCATCTTGTTGCTCAGACATCTGAGAAAGAAATGAATTGAGAATTACAGGTTGTTTTCTCTAAGTTACTTCAGAGTGAGCACTGACCAGTATTGCAATGTAGTTTGTTTGCAATTCATTTTCTAATACAAACAAATAGCGATATAACTCCCAGACACACATTATTAAGTCATTGCTAATTAGACACAATAAATCAGCGGTGCAATCTTACTAATATATTAATAGAAGGAGACGCGCTGCAAATACTGGGCTGATGTGCAATTGACAGTGGAAAGGAGACGTATTAATTTTGTGCGTACCACGTAATAACCCAAGCTTGATTTTCAAAGTCACTCTTGCATTTGATGACAATAGACAGCTATAAGCAGTAAAGTTTGCTTGCAGGTAATTGCAAACCAGGAAGGGGTCAAATTATTAAACTAACAGTAACTACAAATGGTGTTTTCAAAGAAGAAGCACAAATGTGCACACACAAAGGTTGTATTTGTAGAAATTGTCAGAAAAGAACATTTTCCCCTTTTGATCCATCAGAATAAGAGTGTCACTATTCTCCATCAGTATTTCTAAAACACGAAGACACTTTAAATCTAGATAAATATTATCTAGGTCTGTAAACTCATCAAGGAAAACCTCAGAAGAAAATAATCTCCCTTTTTCATATCTCAGCACCTTAAACAAACCTTGAGTTGTCTGCGAGGCAATTCCACATAGACTTTCATCTTCACTGTCACTGTTTTACCATTAAAGTGTCTTGTTGTAAAGCACTGGAGACTTCAGAGACTTAAGCCAGTGTAAAAATCTCTGCAGTATGAAGTAATTTTATGTCACTACACTGGTTATTTCAGAATTGGCTGCAAATAAGAGCCTGAGGATGATTTAATGTGTCCTCGACCCATCATGGCCATGGTTAAACAAAGTAAACACATCAGTCTTTAGCAGTTATTTATACTGGAAGAAAAGCACATAGCCGCCACGATAAACACAGTGCTGGAAAATATTGTGAAGGGAAAATACTAAAAGTATCTGAAAATTTCTTTCTTCACATATTGCTGTATTCTGTTTTTCAGTAAAAATAAAATCCCAATGACCATCCACAGGAGGAGTTATTAGAAGTAAAATCACCGCTTCCAAATAAGATCCCACGATACCACTGCTGAAGTAGAAATTTAGGAACTTGGATCTGATTACACACCAGCAACTGGTATTTTTACTGCATTTTTTAAATAGAATAACCAGCCTTCAGAGCTCACAGAAAAGACTCACTACTTTAAGATGGAAAAACGCAAATACTGGTAACTCATTTGCACTAATTTGGCCCCTGCAGTGGTAACTATCAGCGACCCAGGCTCTACAGCAGCGATGCCATTCTCTTTTAAATCTGCTCAAAGAGATGATATTTACCTTGCTGTCTAAACCCAATTCCTTCAGCAGACACTGGTGCTTGACCCCTGCACTGGAGACTCTCTCTAGAGTCTAAACTGAGGACTTGCTGTCAATGAGATGTGTAACCCCGCCATACAGAAATTCAAGAAGGTCGCCTTCTGTCTTGCATCAATAAGCTGTTTGTTTGCAATGAGACCAAACTAAAAGACCTGTTTACATAACTGTAAGGAGAAACTGATTCAGGAGAAGCCATCCTAACAGAGGACTGGGTGGCAGTTTGATAAACTGGATTGATGTCAAGGTCTTTCATATGCTTTTCACTGATCTGTGTTTGCAGTGAGAGGAGGGAAAGGCTGGGATAAACGAAATGATAGAAACCGGTTGAAAAACGATATAATCTCACAAAAAAGGGACTAGGAGATGCCACTATAGCCTACAGGACACAACTCCAATTAAGTGTTCTTGTTAGAATACAGAACTGGAAATTTCAGTGTAGAGGCTTGTGGCTGCTCTACAATATTAGAATGTCCCTTACAGGCTTCTACAGGAGGCAAACACAGTTTCTTGGTAAGGTAGTTTCCCTGGGGGATGACAGGAAGTGATCTTCGGGGAAGAATCACCTTTTCATGGATTTGGAGTCACAGGATTTTTTTTAGGGAAGAGATTAGTGGTGGTCCACATTTGGCCAAAGTGACAACTTGCATTCTCACCTACCAGGTATTCATATAATTGAAAAATGTAGTCATATACAATAGTAAAATATATCAATAATATGCCATAATGCCTGTCATCTAGTAAACCTAAAAAAAAAAAAAAAAAAACCAAAAAAACAACCCATAAAAAAACCCCAAACACCCTCCCCTCAAACCTAATTTAAAAAATCCTTTTGGATTTCTTCTCTTTGGGGCAGGTTTTCTTCCTCTTTTTACCATGAACCTCTAATGAGCTGGAAAGAGACAATTTGGTTAATAGCAGAGAGTTCAATTTTTCTCACTAATGCCACTGTTACCTTTAATTTAAAGATCAGGACAACTTTGTTCTTCTTCATGTAGTCCTTGCATACTGTGCTTTACTACTGGCTAGGGTGGGAATTCTGGAAGAACTCTTCTTTGTGGAAGCAGTACACAAAATTGTCTTCCGAGTGGTACTATGGCACGCTTAGCATTGCCAAGTCTTTTGATGAGACAGTCATGATGAGCTGAAAAAAAATGATTATTCCCAGGCATGAAAAATAAGCTTCTGGAAAAAATTTTCCCAAATTCTATCTGTAGTTCCATTGTAATTTTCTAGCTGCGAGAGATGTTTGGAAACCAGTACTGCTTTTGGGTTAGCTTTAAGATTGCTGTACTCGTCTTGAGGACAGGAGGTCTTATTTTAGTATTAATGAAGCAGACTGTAATATTAGAATTCATGCCTATGGCAGCACATTTATTCAAAGTTTAACTTACATCTCTTTTGTTACCTGCACAGGGCAGCCTCAAATCATAAATATAAACTTTAGAATTTTCCACAATAAACATGTTCCTTCCATAACAGTACCTTTGCTGTTTCCTCTCTGGTCCCCTTTCTTAACTATATAATACTTTTTGGGGCAGAAGATGCCTGCGATGTTCATCAGTGAGAGAGAAGAGATGTCAGCACAAAACTGAGGGTTTGCTATACTTAATCACAATCCATCTATCACTTAAAAAAGCAACTGGAGATTTCTTTCAATAAAGCTATCGGCTGGGATTCAAACCTAAAGACCGGATTTAGGCACATAAGCTTAACTGACTTCCAAAAAGAGAGGCGTGTCTATTCCATTAGGCTCTTCTCAGTACCTCAGGTTTATGCGTGCAATGTTTAACTTGGGTGGGGGAAGCTAAAACTAGGGACATATAAAAATCACTATCTTATTCTGTCCTTTACAGGAAAGTTTAAAAAAAAAATCAGTTAACACATTCTTCCTGTAAAATTATTTTACATTTAAGAATTCTCAGAAGAACCTGAGATAACACACTGTTATCTTTGCATTGATTTTCTGCAGTATCATACTGAACTGCAAAGGAGGCTTGCGACTTAATTGCAAAAACACTTCATATGAACTTCTAACACGAGTTATGTACCAACCTTAACAACTTTTTCTCTCCCTTTTTTTTAGCTTATATTTTTATTTGATCTTTCTTCTCATAGCCCCATTTTCTCTGCCCTCCCTTTCTCTCAGTCCAAGGCTTCCAAGGTCATGACAGTGACTCCCATAGTGAACGAGATGGGAATGCAGGTAGCACACAGCACAGTTGATCCCTGATGAGTAGGGGGCTATTTCCATCTAAATGAGCAGACTGAGCTTTGCGGTTCCCATTAAGGTTAATGGGGGTTATATAGCTCAGTCCTGGTGTATCATAACAAATGCTTGCCCCCCTAGCTAATCCATTCCCATCTTTTAGCTTTGATAGAGGAAAAAATATTTTCAAAGAAAAAAAGAAGGCTCATGATTTAGAAGCAAAATTCAGAGTTGTTCCATGTTTCTGCACTAACTTCCAAAAGCATTAAAGCGGCACATTTCACCGCTTTCCACTTCATCTGCAAAAGTGTACAAGAAAGTGAGAGTTGTATGAGAGCCATTAAAAATCTGTCAGAGAAGTGCTGGACACGGCAAAAACATTTTTCAGCAGCCGTCAACTTCCCCAAATATCCATCAATGCTGCCCAGCACAACAAGGGATTCCTCATTTAAAACGTGTCAATTCTTATTATTAATGTCACGATGAAAACACCTGCTAAGTGTCTGTGCCTGGCAAAGTGAGGCTCAGTCACAGAAATGAGTGGGTGAACGCCACTCAGATCAGTGAGCACAGGAGAGCTGGAGACTTTTTTTTACCTAAAGACAAACACCCTATCTTTATGCTAAGCTGGGGCTCATAAGGATAGGTTACGGAGAACGCAGTAAGGTATAGCCGATGAAAGATAATGGGAAGCTAACGTATTAGATTAACTCCTTGTAAGATTACACGTTCGGAGAGGTTAGGTTCTTGGTCATTTGTTCATTTGTTTGGTTTGCAAGCCCCGGGTATCACGTGCATGACAAGCACTACACAGTTCATCCGATGCTATGGATGGTGGTGGCTGTCCAAAGCACGGCTGCAGCTCTCGCCGGCATACCAAAAATGAATTAATTTGGCTGCTGCTGCTGGAGCACCGCAGCTATGTGGAGTTCAGGTCGGCCAAGTTGCCAATACAATCCTCACAGGCACAGACGGTTTTGTAGAAAGGTCCTTCAACCCCTCTGAACCTCAGGACATAGTGCCTTGGCTGCTACTGCCCGGCTCACAGAGCACTGCAAGCTCTGCTCTGCTTTTAATTGCACAGAGAGAGCAAATTTATCCTATGCCTCACTGCACCATATATGCACGTATATATAGATGTACTGACTAAATTAAAATGGTAGCTGCTATCACTCTTTAAAAAAAAAAAAAAAAAGCATTATACCCACGGGATTATGTGAGCTACCAAGATGATACCATTTGTGAAAGGCCTTACTGCCTTTCAAAGGCAGGGTTTGGAAGAGAATTTCAGGCTTCTGTTTTGGATTAAGACAAATCATATTCAGTAAAAAAGGTTACCGTTAAGGAAACTGTTCAACTTCTCTCCATATTCCTGCATCCACGACACAAGCTAAGAAATATTTTGAGGCAGAAGAAAATACCATAACCAGCAGTTCATCCAGCTGGCTACACGCTGACCACCAGGGAAGGTGCTCAATACAGATCAAGCTCCCTTCCAAAGCAATTGCTGCCACTACAAGGCACTTACATACCTGCTTAACTTCAAGCTCATGGCTTTAAGCACGTGGCATTAACTGTAATGAGCACTCTTGTATTCTTAATCACACACTTTGATTCATTGCTAGTGCGGGCATGAAGAAATAATGGGCCATATCTTCAGTTTGTGTAAATTGGTGTGACTTAATTGAAATGGAGAGTTGTGTCAATTTGTACCAGCTGATACCAGATCCCAGGGGTTCAAAACCTCGCAAAGCATGTCAGCCTCCAGCCCAGCCTCCAGCCCAGCTGCTACTGCAGAGTTCTCTCTCTCAAACCATCAAACTCCTGTCTGCCTTTCCACCGAGCAGGAGCTAACGATCGTCTTTTTTTGAGACACTGAGAAGGATAAGCCCAGTGTCTTAGCCAACACACTTGTTCTTTCAGTAAAGATTCTATCATCAAGGCCGTGTGTGAGTTATTACGGAGCACTTTGGCTGTCATATTTCACCGCAGAGCCTCTGCAGAGCTTGTACAGTGTAACTTACTGGTTTGCCGAGTGCCTTGTAAGCCTTTGCACATGACATTGAAAAAGGAAAACAGATTAATTTGCTTTTAAATAGACTTTATTTAGATTATTTAAATCTCATCTTTCTTTTTTTCCTGTCAGCTAATTCAACAGTCTCTCCAATAGGATCGATGTTTTCTTTTTGTTAGTTGGTGCAGAGGACAGCTTGGCACATATGACTCCTGTCCATCCCACTTGCACGCTGGCCTGTGTTTCTGGAAGAAGAGTACGATTTCAAAGTTTTACAAACTTAGATGTTACAAATACTCTTTTGCAAACATCCTCATGGGGCGAAAAAAAGAAGCAAACTATTTTTTTGGACCATGCCATAGGACGAAAGTTTACAAAAATGCCTACAAAGCACAAGAATGATATCTAACCAAAACCTTACTCAAGGAGGGCAGTTTTTAAACACTCCATTCTTACTGTGTTTATTTCAGGCACCCACTCAGTTAAAGATTCAAAAAAATTGTTTCCCCTAATATTAAAATTGGATTAATCTATTTCTCCATAAAGAATTTCACAATTAAAAAGGTTTCTGTTCAGTAAAGGACTGAACCCTATGCCTAAATCCGTCTCATACCAACAGAACACAACAGAAAAACACGGTAATCTGGTTGGATTTAATTTCATAATTAGAAGTGCTGGTATGCATCACTGCGTTTTGGCCATAGAGGTGGGAGGCACTGGGGGTCTCCTACCACGGCTGCGTCATTCAGTCTGGAGTTCTACCTTATATTTGCTCTTGATGGAAAAATTAGTTCTCCACCTATACCAAATGTTGCAATTAAAATAACCAAGCTCTGAAATATGCACAACTAAATGTTAAAATAATTTTTAAAAAATTAATTATGAACCATGCAAACTTTATCCATAATTCATTGCTGGATCATTTCTACCAAACAATCACCTCTGACAGCACTCTGGAGTATATTTAATAGATTTTTTTCTTTCTTTCGGAGAAAAGCTTTCACTTAAATATTGATTGTAAACCAATATGTATTTTATGGGAATATACACATTCCCAAA
Source organism: Egretta garzetta (assembly GCF_000687185.1). Classification (NCBI taxonomy): domain Eukaryota; kingdom Metazoa; phylum Chordata; class Aves; order Pelecaniformes; family Ardeidae; genus Egretta; species Egretta garzetta. Next base: position 1,318,644 of record NW_009259977.1, read on the forward strand.
GCTTTCATTTTTTAACTGTAATAAATGTCACTACATAAACATTTTAATAAATACAGATATTTGGGAATGGGGGAGGAAAAAGCTTAAAGCAAAACATTTCAAATATTTCAAGTCCTTTCACACAATCGTAAACACTGAGCAAGAATTCACAAAAATCTCCAGCGATCCTGCTTACGGGTATAATCCTGTGCCAAAGGGACACCAAAACGCTGTTCCATTTTAATGTTTCAATGTTTCAAACAGAAAAGTGGTACCAGTGAATTTTTTTTTTTTTTTTTGGTAATATCAAGATTTATAAAGCCTACAGGAACCATGTGGATTGCTTGCAAATTGTTTATTCTGACCATGGTATGATATGATTAATTGAGAATGTAATGCTGCTGAAAGAGGTGACCATTTCCAAGTTTTAAAGCTGGAATGGGTGCTTCCAGCCTAAATGTTGATCTGACCTAAGTAGGATGTGGGACCTGCTCTTCAAGAGTGCTTTCCTTCAAGAGTCCTTGCTGTTGTACAGAGCAATATTTTCTGACTCCTGGTGAGCAGTGACTCACAGAAACCAGAGCAAGGATCTCCTGTTAAGGTCTGGCAGTGGCCATGCTGCTGCTTTCCCCAAAATACCATCCTCTCTGAGAGAGGCAAGATTCCCACATGATCATCATCTCATGTAGACATATTTCCTTTTAGAGAGTGATTTAAAGTTAGGTGCATTCTTTCCTCCACTGACCACTGCAGAGAACCTAGGTTCATAACACGGGCACCGAGTAAAACGCCTAAAGTTAAATAGTGCAACTCTCCCATCGAAAGCTTTTTACTAGACTTCAAAATAGCTATTAGATACTGAGTTAATGAGCTACATATGTTGCTATATCAAGGGGAGAAGCTTAGAGTTTTAATGACCAAAATTCCTCTTGGAAATCACTCATGGTCTTCTCATGGAAATCGAGACAAGAAGACGGCACTCCATTACAAGGTGGAGGTTAGAATAACTGATTGCTGATTTACATAGCACAACACTCGCTACTTCCAGATAACTTCCCAAAACTTCCCATGCGTTCAGCAACAGAATAACAGAAGGCTGGGGAGTAGGACTCTTACAATTTCAAATTAGTTCACATGCCTTCCTATTCCTTTAAATTCTCAGTCTCATGTAGATCCAGCAGATAATCTCCAAGAAAGCACCATCACAGTGCTTCCTGTGGGACCACCTTTCAGATGCTGAAAAACTAAAACCCACGCCAATAATGAGCAAAGCGTTATTCTCACTTTTCAGCTTTTCATGTTGGGTGTGAGAGACCCAAACTCAATAAACACACACAAAAAGTAGCAGAAAAATAGTATGGTCTTAATGCAAGGTATTTGGCATGAAACAAACACTGAATTTGTTAACTTACTCTAATCTATTTGTATTTCAGTCTTTCTTCCTCTCCTTTCCACTACTTTTTTACATTAGTTCTTTAGGGAAGGGATAGAATAGGACAAAAAAACCTGAGGCACTTTTGCTTCCTTTTTTTTAGTGAAAAACTGAAGAATTTTCATTAAAATGCACATGTATTATAAATTAATCCTTTATTACGGAAAGGGTTTAAGGCTAAACAACATGAACTAAAATGCCTGAGTTGCTCTACAAAGTTTCCTACTTTGAGATTGCTTCTTTCTATCTACGTTCAGTACTTAGCGCTACCCTCTGTTTCTGCATCCCATCTGAAATTAGATCACAAGCTCTTCAGGGTAAGGAATGTGTTACGTTCCCCGCACAGTGCCTACCGTCATTTAGACGCTTGACAAAAATAATCATGAAATGTTGTTATTTTTCTACTTTCATGTCTAAAACTCTAAAATACTATGAAAGTATTACCAAAATAACGTGGATGGCAGAGATAAGAGTCAGCCTCTTTTAATGACTGAACACACCAGATGTTTTGCCTGTATTATTCGCCCAGTGCTTTTGCTGTTGCTTTCTTGTTTATAAATCTCTGTTGTTTTTGACCATTATGTCGGTATTTCTTTCCTAGTTAGCCTCTGATCCCAATTCCCGCAAGAAAACACTGAGAAGTACACACCCAGTCTACGAACCACCACCGCATCCAATGCACATATGGGTTCTGTTGTATGAGTCACTACCCTAATGATAGCTAAGCATATTACTGCCTAGAAAATTAACTCGCACACTGTGAATAATCACAGAAAAGAAATTTGTTTTGCTACAAGGTTGTTTTCCAGCTGTTTTAATGCTGACAATTTTTTCCTGAAACACAAATTGGGAAAAAAAAAAAAAAAAAGGAAAGAAAGAAAGAAAAATACTTTGAAAATCTGCATAATTTGAAAGTGCTTAATGTAAATTAGATAGATCAGCCTAATTTTATTTCGGTACTTTTTAATTGCATTTATAATTAGTAAAATACATTAATGTGCTACACAGAAGGTCAGGAGTTCTGGTGAAAGAATCTAATTAAAATGCTCTACTGCATTTATGTCACACATGCGCTTGGTAACCTTGAGGCCTTCCTGCAGCAGCAAAGGAGGTTTTGGTACTTCTGTTACTTATAAATTTTGCCTCCAACAGAAAAGGCACGACTGTACCAGTAGCACATGTAACATAAGTGTTCGAATCTCTCACCCTATCTGCACAACACGCTAATTACGATGGTTTGGTCCATTTCATATTGTACGTTTTCATGACAGACTAATAAATAAAAGCAGGTCGGTTCCCTTTATAATGAGGACTCTTAGATGCCCACCTGCTGCCCAGTCTTCCCCTCATAGTGGCCCAAATCAAACTGTGCAACATATAATTGACAGACAGAGAAAGATCTGAGGTTGGTGCCAGGCAGAAATTTGAGTACATGCGGTGTCAGGTATTTATCCTGACACCTGAATCCACTAGCAGCATGTATTTAAAAAAAAAAAAAAAAAGACCAAAAAACTGAAGAACAGCTTACAGCAATAATCAGCAAGCAATAATTAGCGATGCTAATTTTTCTACTTAGAACTCATATTGTGATTTTATTACATTTAAATTATACATGCTCAGGTGTTCAAATGCTCTCCTTTCATCACCCTCTTAGGTGGTAAAACATCATTAACATCCTTCTAACACTGGAATGATTGCTCAGTAAGATTAGAGATCTCTGCCTCACCGAGTTTTACATGTACTCCCGCAATACGCCTGAGCGAAACAAAAAAGGGAGGGCACGCTTCATATTGTACACACACTGTTAGCCCAGCTTTTGTCTCTCTACCAGTAACATGACTTTCAAGTTTTGGAATAATCACTGGAATTACAAATTCCTGAGATGTCAGCTCTGTCTGCAACAGAAGAAAAGTTACCCCAGCCTTCAATAGGAAGGAGAAACATGAGAATGATTGCTGCTCCTCAGGATGAAACACGGAAGCTTTCAAAGATTTGTTGCTTCATACCAGCCATAAAGGTTGGTCAGTGTCTGTGATCACTGCTTATTGGCCTGAACATCATAGGGAAGAAAGCAAGCTATGAAGTATGTAGTGAAAGTAGGCTAAAACTTATGTAAAAACAAACATTCATGCCTTTCTTTTATAACCTCTCTCTCCAGTTGTAAAGCAGCCATCAGCTCCTGTGGAAATATCTTTAATAGTTTTGAAATGGAACGAAAATGATTCCGTTCGCTCACTATCTGCTTTTACCTACTGGGACTGAAGGGATTGAAGTCTTTTCTGAAATAAAAGAACGGCAAAAACCGGCAGGGCTGTAGGCTTGCTGAGCCCGATGGGACTGAACTATTATAAAAGCCGCCTGCCTATGGGACGGAGTTGGCTCAGCTGACCAGCTAGTTGGACACAAACTTTTAAGAACTGGCAGCCATGAATGCAGAACGTGTGAATTGGCAACAGAGTGTGAAGAGAATACAGTTTAAGAACTCTGTTTGCAGAGCAGCAAGAGAGGAAGATAAGAAACTTTGGAAGCTGCGGAGCGGGGAGAAAAGTGACATTCACTCACCTAAGTTTTGCTTTGCCACTCTGATGTAACTCTAAATATTGTATTAGAGCTGCCAGATAAACACTGGCTTGCTTTGAAATGTCTGTCCTCAATTGCTGGCAGTACTGTCAACCGTATCGCTTCCTGTTGGCGTCCAGCATCTACCAGGGGACCAAACTCATTTGGATTCCACAAAGAAATGAAGGGATATTGAAGCCAGATGGCCCAAACCCAAAATAGTTCAGCTTCATGGCTTGCACTCTCAGAGACACGCAGAGCTCGGCACTGGTGCCGAGGAGGGAACGTTCCCAGGAGGTGCACAGGCAGGCTGGGAGCAAAGCCTGCTACCCCAAACCATGAAAGCCATCCACTCCATTAACCTCACCCCAGGACCAGTCTTCCCTTCACATGAGAACTGCGCAGTAGTTGCATACAGTTGCCACCATCGCTGCATGATGCATGAAGAATCTCGAATCAATGCTCCTTAATGAAATTCTCTCCTCATCCCAATTCACCAGAGAATCAGCCAGCTACTGAAGAGAATCAGCAGTACGGAGGACCCATGGCTAGCAGGCAGCAGAAAGTTGATGCTCAAAGTAATGGCTCGTTTTCCCTAAGCCAAATATATCTGGTTGCTGCCTGCATTGCAAGATACTTAATATGCGAATGGCGTTGAAGCTGGTGCCAATGACCAATATACTAATGCACTGGAAATTAAATGCATTTGGACAATAGGCGCAGAAAACTTCTCACCACTGTACAACTCATTTGTAATGGGTTATATCATCTAAAATGGCAGAGGATTTTTTCTTTTAACACATGTTCATTTGGCCATGCATAACAAAAAGCACAAAGCGTACTGAGAACACTGTTAATCCTTATTCTCGTCCTTAGACCACAGAACAACAACTCATCAATGCCATTCCTAAGATTATTTATAAAGTACAGTATATAAATTCAGCACTGTATACATTGTGAATGACACAAATGACCAGGTTTTCAAATATAGGTCATCTTGCTTTCCAGAATTCAGAATTACTTGTACCTTGCAAGTCAGCTCGATATAGGATTCACTGTTGATCATGCTTCCAGTTCCAAGACAGAAAAAAATAGTTTAAAAATAATTGAGCTTCAATTATATGATCTTCTTTAAAGTGCTGAAGAGTACTCTTGGGTGAACTAATCCCAACTGCACACATTTATTCCTAGGAAAGACTGCTAAAGTAGCTTCTCTGAAAGTGAAAACTAACCTCAAGCAAGTATCACATCCAGCCATAAGCTCCATGTAGCTTTTAAAAAGCCACATTAAAAAGGGGGGGTGTGTCAATGTGTGTAATTTTCATTAGATTTAAAAATATCAACATAAAGCAGGCACAGATTATAATGAAGCCTTAATTGTGCTAAACCCCATAAACAATGTGCTGAAATTTTGCAAGGGCCTGTTTTCATGGAAATCTGACTGAGAAAGACTGATACATGTAAGGAAAAACACCATTAGCTCATCAACTCTGAACCAAGCTGATCACTTTCCAAAAATATTATATAAATAAATGAATAAATAAAACCCACTCTCACAGCAAGAGCATACAGAGATTTACAGAACCAAGAAGGATGCAAAAATCCTGGATTGGGAAACATAACCTTCCAAACCTTGACTTTGCAGTCCATAATATACACAGAGGGATTAATATGAAAAATAAAATCTGACACATGTATAATATTAGTCTTTTTTTCCTAATGATTCAAACTCATATTATTAGCACTATTGTCTCCGCTCGAATCTAGATGTCAATTCCTCATTACACATGCAGGCACCAGGTCAATGTTACAGCTAATGAATATCTGCTGGTGCAAATGCTTATTGTATCTTAGCCTAATTCTAGTAAAATTTAAATGGTCTATTAATTTTCTTAATAAATTTAGATATGGCTCCTGACTGCAATCTGTCTTTGATTAGCTAACGGAAGTGTATAAAGATCCTGCCAAGCTGATGGTTCATAATATTTCAAGCAAATCATCATCTACATTAAAAAAAAAAAAAAACCTATTCATTTCTCTTTAGTAGAGGCTTTAAACATGCTATGGATCCTCAGGTTTAGTCTGCCCAGGCCTTTTCAGTCCTGCTTCATTTGGACTTGTAAAAAATAAATAATTTTGCCACTGTTGGAAAGTCTCAGACGTGCACGTACTTTCTGGACTAAGACTACAGTTCAGTGGTTCATTTGGGCATATGAACAACTTTAAAGATTTTTTTCATCTTTAGACCCAATAAGGCTTAACCATTTGCTCAAAACAAATTTGTTCCACCCTGACCAGCTGAATCGCCTGCAGGTAGCAGGACCGTATGGAGCACAGGGCAGTGGTCGGTCACAAAAGCGATTTACTTCTGCTGACTTAGGACTTCCAGGTTGTTTAGCATCCCTCCATACTGAAAAAAAGGAAAGGGACATTTAAAGAACAATTCACCTGACCTGTTTTAGACAGGTCACACAAAGAAAATTACATTTATGAAAAAGCTAATTCTAGACTGATGATGGAAAAAGGCAGTCCAATCAGATGTAGATGTATACAAGAGAAGTTACCCATACAGGTGAATTTTCCTCAAGATTTATATAAAATAGGACTGACATAACAACTGTCTCCATGTAAAAGGATTGTAAATATATGTTGTTATTCAGGGGGTTGTGCTATTTCTGCGTAGCAATACAGAAAAGAAAAAATGGAGGAAAATCATCATCATCATCATCTAGAATTACCAGTGGAAGGAAGTGTTCCTTGTGAGATCATGGTAAGTTTAGCTTGTTTAGTAAAAACACAGGGGGACTATGTCTACCAAGAAGATATACCTGAAAAATACCCAAGAATCAGGCCCAGTCAACATGGGTTTATGAAAGGCAGATCCTACTTGACTGACCTGATCTCCTCTGACAAGGTGACCCGCTTAGTGGAGGAGGGAAAGGCTGTGGATGTGGTGTACCTGGACTCTAGTAAAGCCTTTGACACCATTTTGCACAGCATTCTGCTTGAGAAACTGGCTGCCCATGGCCTGGACAGGCCATTCTGCTGGGTAAAAAACTGGCTGGATGGCCAGACCCAAAGGGTGGTGGTGAATGGAGTTCAGTCCGGTTGAAGGCCGGTCACCAAGTGGTGTTCCCTGGGGCTCAGTATTGGGGCCAGCTCTGTTTAACGTTTTTATCAACAACCTGGACTTGGGGATCGAGTGCACCCTCAGTCAGTTTGCAAATGACACTAAACTGAGGGGAAGTGTTGATCTGCTTGAGGGTAGGAAAGCTCTACAGAGGGACCTGGACAGGCTGGATCCATGGGCCAAGTCCAACTGTGTGAGGTTCAGCAAGGCCAAGGGCTGGGTCCTGCACTTGGGTTACAACAACCCCATGCAATGCTACAGGCGTGGGGAAGAGTGTCTGGAAAGCTGCCCAGCAGAGAGGGATCTGGGGGTGCTGGTCGACAGGCGGCTGAATATGAGCCAGCAGTGTGCCCAGGTGGCCAAGAGGGCCAAAAGAATCCTGGCTTGTATAAGAATGGTGTGGCCAGCAGGAGCAGGGCAGTGACCGTGCCACTGTACTCCGCACTGGTGAGGCCACCCCTCAAATGCTGGGGGCAGGGTTGGGCCCCTCACTCCCAGAATGACATGGAGGGGCAGGAGTATGTCCAGAGAAGGGCAACGAAGCTGGGGAGGAGTCTGGGTCCCAAGGCTGAGGGGAGACCTCATCAGTCCCAACAACTGCCTGACAGGAGGTTTTAACAAGGTGGGTGTTGGTCTGTTCTCCCAGGTAACAAGTGATAGGACAAGCGGAAATGGCCTCAAGTTGTGCCAGGGCAGGTTTAGGTTGGACATCAGGAAAAATTTTTTCACTGAAAGGGTTGTCAAGCACTGGAAGGGGCTGCCCAGGGAAGGGGTCGAGTCCCTGTCCCTAGAGGGATTTAAAAGCCAGGCAGGCAAGGTGCTTAGGGACACAGTTTAGTAGGGGACAGGTACAGTTGGACTCAATGATCTTAAAGGTCTTTTCCGACAAAGTGATTCTATGATTCTATGAAAAGTGCAGACCAGAGAAGGAGAAAAGCTATTTGAACTAAATAACATAGTGTAAAAAGATAAACAGTCCTAGAGTAAGTTCAGTGTTCCTAATAGAAGATTTCTAACCACTGAATGAGCAAGTCTCTGACACAGCCTTCCAAAAGCAGCAAATGGTGGAGCTTTGTAAGTTTATAAATATATGACCTTTGCCTGAGACTACAGGGCTAGACACTTCCTAACTCCATCTTTTCATTTCAGATCCATTTCTAAAGGTGATAAAACACAAATCCAAGGTAGTAGAACCCAGGAAGGTAAATCTACTAGTTGTACAAGACAGTGGTATTATGGGTTTGGTCCCAAATGTGCACCTAGAGGGAGAAAAGTCCAGAGGTACCTGTAAAGAGGCCACTGCAAATTTTTTGCCTTTGCTTGCAAAACACCTAGGTTCCTTTAAACATGACCAGAATCAGAATAAAGTATTTCTATGTTATACTGCAACACTAAAAAATCCCATAAGTATTCATACAGATTATTCAAATGTTATCTGTATTATTCATTGAGAAAAATCTGCACTAAGATGGAAATGATGGTCTAACCCCAGATCCAAACAACTCAAGGAAGGGGATGTTTGAATAATATTCAGTTTTCCTCAACACGGCAGTAAAAAAGTTCACAGGAAAATAAATGTTTCTCAGCCTTAATTATCTCTGAACAGTTTTTTTGTTTCTTGGGTTTTGGTTTGGTTTTTTTTTTTTTTACATTTTAATTACAGCTGGCAACTCTGAGTCTCCTGCTGGTAGCTGTAATCAAAACTGAAAGCTGATGAAATGATGCAGTCTAAGCCACTGGACAGCATGATTAGATCCTAGTACAAAAGACAATAAACCAAAACAATATTTTAATACACAAACAATCTTGCAGCTCTCTTTACACTAAATAGTTCAGAACATTCAAACAAGGTCTCACTACCTTCCCAATCACCTATGAATATAATGTCATGCCACATATCAGTCACCTCTGGTATCAGTCAGTTGTTCCCATTACATAGGAATATTTCTATCCATGAAGAGGTGATGAAAGCGCTGGCGTGTGGTACGAGCAGCACACAGCACTGCAAAGCATCAAGCTGCGTTGGTCACAGAAAGCCCCATATGTAACAACATTATAGATTCCTGAGTGCCATCTACTGGCACTTTAACTGTTAACTAAACCTAACAGAAAATTTTAAGTTCCCTATTAAAATTTCCAATATAGGTATATCCATTTTCATTCCACTTCATCCCATATGAAGTTTAGACAAATGTTAATATATATCCTTTTTTCCCCATTTTGGTGTATTCAGTAGAAAAGAAATGTTATGACATTATCTATTCAGACATACATCTCAATGTCAAAATCAACTGAAACAGTTTACTTAGTCTTAGTTCAAGATTGAAATGCGTCTGGCTGAACTGATTTGCTGCCTTATGGAAGTGAATTGTGTTCCCATTCTCTTACATAAACACCTGGTCTCCACTGATATACCATGATATGTCATGACAACGTTTTCAAGGGGCAGTTTGATGTTTATTGTAAAGCACAGTCCAGATTAGGAGCCTGGGGAGTCAAATGGAAATAGGAATAGGAGAAATTACAAGCTATGTGGACAAATATTTAGGCAAATAACATTTGCCTTATTCAGGGAATTGGTAGAGAGGATCTCAGGCATTTCTGAAGGGCAGAGGAGCTCAAAGCACCTGGCAGGTCTTTTAGTACAAATACCTCCGAGCACAACAGTCCATCCTGGGATTCAGGAAAAGGAATAGATGTAGCAGGACGCTGACTTGGCTAAGCCAGGAAGTCGTGACTGATCTCCAACAAAATAGGATGTACACTGGAGGTGGAAGCAAAAACAGGCTACAAGGGAGGAAGATAGATGAACTCATCGCTCAAGCATGCAGGGATGGTGGCAGGAAAGCCAAAACGAGGAACAGTTGTCATGGATTTACAAAGATAAATCATACCTGACCACAGTGACTGCCTCCTGAGCTGAAACGGCTAGGAATTTGGACTAAGAACTTCCCACAGCTCCTTCCAACCTGAATAATTCTATGATACTATGACATTATTATTTTTTTTTTTAGAAAGCACACTACAGGGTAAAAAAAACCAAACCAAAAAACCAAACCCAACCCACATAACCCCCCACAAAAAACCAAAACCACTCAAAAAAGCCCCAACCAACTCCACAAAAAACCAAACAACCCACAAATATCTCCACTGTTTCTAAATGGAAGAAAAATATTTTTCAAAGCTCACAAAAAAGGGACAAATCTGAATGATTTTTCTGACTACCAATAACTGGAGAATGCAATGGAGACTCACCTGCCAAGCATTTCTCAGGATTATGCCAAGTTATTATTCAGCCCACCAGAATGATGAAAATGTCTTATTTGGTGAAAGTCTTTCTTGTGTAAACTGATCCAGGACCAGCAGTCTTTTCCATAATTTCTTATAGCAGAATGGCAGATTAGCAGATGGATTAGGAAAAAAACCAAAACCCTTCAAGAGAGAAATCAGTTTACTTAAAAAAATATTCAGTGGTTCCTTCTCCGTTCAAGCATAGCACTGAAGGGGGGTCTTTTTCGATAAAACTGTATTTGTTACAAATAGAATTTGATAAATTTGTTGATTTCTTCAAAGTCTTCTTAATCATGACAAATGTTTGGCATCTTTCTCCGCTCTTGTTCCGTACAGAGTACATCTATTGACTAGGTAAAAAGCAGAAACTACTTCTACTCAGGCTTCTTGATCGCCAGCAGTAGTCAGGTGCTAGTTCATGGTGTTCAAGTTAACTGTGGTAATTTCAGTGGCTTGAAACAAAGTGACTTCAAAAGACAGCTATAATCTACTTCCAAAGAAGTGTTCTTGACTCAGGAGTATGTGAACTCTCAGGAAGTTTAGGCCAAGTTTGTCTGAAATTACTCATCTCCTCATCCATGACACTAACATCTCATCATCTGCTGACCAAAATGAGAAAAACCCCTCACACGTAAAGAATTCACTCCCCGTGGATTTTGAAGGCACCCAAAACACCAAGAACACACAAGTTTTCAGTGTAATTGCATGGCCTCTCAATAACCAATAAAATCAATGAATCAACAGGCAGAAAGGTAAATTGTAAAGAAAAGAAACATTTTGCACTACACGTTGGAAACCAGAAAAGTTACAAAAGACAGCTGCTGAAATGCTTGTAAGACCTAGCATACAAGTCAGATTCTGTTCAAAATACAGGCAAATAGAAATCTAATGATACATGCTTCACATTTTGTAAGATATATTTTAATTAGAAGACTTGAAGTTAGAAAGCCTCAGAAAAAAAACCCTTAAGTCTTGACAGGAAAAAAAAAATCAAGCTGAGAACAAGATTAATACTAGGGCTGCTTAAAAGTTTTTCCTTAGAAATATCTTTCTCAGATCTGGATTATGGATAGGGCACAAAGCTTTAAAGGAAGTATTTACTTTCAGCGTAACATTTAGTCTTTGGTTATCAATATTGAAAAATGAAATGCCCCAAACCTGGGATATTTCAGTTTAACAACGTTCTAAATCCCCCGAACTCCATGGCATGAAAATCCCTACTTTGGTTCTGTTCCTTTTCCTCTTAAGTAACAAGCAGCAACCAAAACCTCTTCACCAGCAAATCTAAACAAACTTACAACACATGAGCATCTACACAAATGTCTCTAAACTTCCATTTCTTGAAGACAACAAGACCACTCTAAAACTGTACCTTTTTTTTTTTATCATATTATCTTTGCAAGGCTGAGGATTATAGCATTTGATTATGCTAGCTATTAGGAATTGATATTTAACAAATAAGATTTTAAAAATGCCTTTTTAACACATTATTTGAAAAACAAGCAGCTTCTTTAACCAAACATCATTATAATACAAGCACATTCTATATCAAAGCATCTCCACAGTAAAGTCTAGTAACCGGGAAATCATTTCGTCCTAGTTACTCATTATTAGCAGTACTGCCTACTTTCTCAGAGACCATTTTGGGTTGCTTTTGATTATTTTTCCCCTTCAGCTGGGGTATCAGGATACTTACAAGCATAATTAATTCATACTTTGGACTCTAAGGATTATGAAGTATTATAGGATGGCAGCGCTAAGACAAAATGCTCTAATTCACCAGCTGTCATGTATTTAATTAGAGATTTTGATGAATCTTTCCTACTTAGATGAGCCTTCATACTTTGTGTTCTACTAAAAAAAAAAAAAAAGACGGAAAGAAAGAAGGAAAGAAAAAAATACTTCTTTTGTACAAGGACTCTAGGACTCTGATAAACTTTTTGTTAGCATGGCAGACTTGTCTATCACATTAATGTCAGACCTGGAGTCAAACAACTTGTCAGCTGCCAACACTGACATTTTCAGAGAGGCAGGAATGAGGGTGCAGGCTTAAAAAATGAGGCTTCTGTTATGCAGAGAGACAGAAAGAGCATGGACAGAGTTCCTCTCAAAATCGAGGCAAGCTTCATGAATTTCCACCCTCTCTGTATTTTGCATCATCCAGATGTTCACAAAGGTCAACCCAACAAACTTCTTCCCCCCAAAAAATCCATACTCTAAGCTGGCTTTCCTTTAAGATCTCAAGAATAGTTTATATTTTTTTTATATTCTATATGAAGTAAGACTATTCAGCAAGAATTAATGCTAGAAAGATATTTAAATGGATCTGAGAGTCACAGGCAATCTTTGAGTGCATATTATTAGCTGTAGCATATAGAACAAAAAGTGTGAAAGATGAGGTTATAAAACTGATTCTTATTTACGCTACTGAGACACGCTTTAAACATTTTTGCATGAAAATTTCTCTTCTTATAGTGGTAGTGTATAATGCATGGGCTACATCGTAGTATTTTCAATATCAGTGTCTATGTTAATAAACAAAGTACTTCTCTGACACTGGAATAAGGTTAGCATTGCATAAATATTTTAATTTTCAGATTTTTTTCAACAGCCTATATAGTATCTAAAGTATATAATAAATCACTGCAGTAGAAGAAATATCCTGCTATAATTTTATCTTGAATCTTATCTTTCTCTCAGCGTGCATATTAACGAACTGATTCAATGATTCGCCTTTCTAAATATCTTCCATTTTATTTAGATTTGGCAAGCCTGACTCCCCCATGAAAATAGAAGTAAAGTTCTTGATATTCATTTCAGTTATGTGGCCTAATCACAAATCAGAAACACAGAGAAGGAAAATTTTTAGAGAGGGCAGAAAGACAACAGGGATAGTTTTTAGAGAGAAACTTAAATATTGTGCTCATTTTAGTTTTCCTCTATTAAATAGCCCTACCGATGTGGGGTGGTTCTTGATGTACTGCGCATTCTTATCTTAGGTTAGGCTAGGAATTATTTAGTATTAATTATTAATTAATTAGCATTATCTATCTCTGCTCCCATTAAAGTCAATGTATGATTCAATATTTAAAAGGAGAAAAAAAAAAATCAAACCTTGTTAAGGGACTGTGAGGGGAAAAAACAAGAAACAAAAGGGTAGAACTCTTCTTTAGTGCATCCTTCTGCAGTAAAAGCACAATGATTGTGGAGCTCCAAGTGCAAATAGGTGCTATTTTTCTGGTTGCTGCCTAAAATAAGATGTCTGACAAGGTGGGTAGAAGGAGCTTAAAGGAGATCCTAAGTTTATGATCATTATAAAACTAACTCCCTGGAAAAATTACTCACCCAATTACCAAGGCTTTGTAAGTAAGACTAGCAGCACACTACAGGCTGTGTAGAAACTAGATTTCTAGTTCTGGGAACAATTTGAGGTTTTAATTTTGGGCATTCTGTCACCCCAGACTGGAACACCATTCTTTACTCTTCTCTTCCTCTAGCTCTGCCCTCTCACCATAGGGCTCAGTGGCAGAGAGAGCCTTGAATACTCATTTTGTGGAAGAACCGAAGATGACAGCTTCACAGTTATCTATATAACAAACCACTGGACTTTCCAGCACCCTGGTGCCCTAGGCTGCTTGTCACACAGGTATTGGACCACGAGCAGTCCCTAGACCCAGCCAATGAGGAATGCCACAAAGTCTAAATTTTAGAAGGTGGTGGCTCACTGAGCTCTCCAAACTCACCACCTGCAGAGAAGAATGGGTGTTTGGCTAGGGAGACAGGCTGCCAGGAGCCCATCACGCAGGATGCAAGGTTACAAAACCTCAAGTATCCTAAAATCTTCTTTGTTTCAATTGGCTAACACAGGAGGGGTTGGAACTGGTCAGAGCAAGGGAGATGATAAAGCAGCAAACTATTTACCTGTCTGGTTTCTCTCAAATGTTTTATGGAAACACCTCAGCTCTTGAATCAGATTAACAGCACTATTAATCATCATTGCATCTTATGGCTGATGTCCCCCAAGACACAGCAGAACTCAGAGAGTGATATTAAAAAACAACACACTTCCCTGGAAGCCGCTCAAGACCATTTTGCCCAGCTGCCCTGACTGTACAGTACCACACGTGCTGCTGCCTAATGAACTTGCTGCCTAACGAACCTGCTGCCTACCACACCCCACCGCGTACAAGGGCACCAGCACTACATCAGCTCTGGCAGAGAAAAAGACTTGCTGCTGCAGCAGCACCCTGAGCAGGGGGTGCAAGTGGTGGGAATTAATTTATTACATGCTTGAGCAGTGGCTGGAACAGGTATTTGGTTGGAGCCAAACTGCTTTGATGCTGGTCAAGGAGAGAGTTCAGCCTTTGGCATAGAAGGGTTGTTACATTCTACTGAGGAAAAAGTCTTACCATCATTGTTGACTGCTGAGAAAGAAATACCTTTATTGGGGTTTAATTCAGGAAAACAGCTTTACCAAGGCTAGATTCTAGGTGCACACAATGACTTGGAATCATTTATTGTACTTGGGTAAATGCAGAAAGATTTTCCAATCTGCTTTTGTCTTACAAATGAAAAGGGTTTCAGGTATCTGTGAGGAGAGTATGGTCACGGCAAAGCCTTGTATGCTCCATTATAAATAACTCAACAGGTCTATTAATGAACTAGTGCTGTACTTACCTTTTTGCTACTGAAAGACTAATCCATGGGCTGCATGGTCCATGTCCCACTCATGACTCAAATACTCACTTGTTGTAGTGGAGAAATTATGCTTTCACTAAGGACAAGAGGGGTTTTTTCTTATATTGAAATTATATTTTCTTATATTTCTTATATTCTTTTATTGAGTTTCCAAAGCATGAAATCTGTCTAAAATTAAGAACCATGTACCTTGCAGAGAATGTATTAGGCCACCTCCTAGAATCCGTATGACTTAGTGCTTCAGACTATGGTGCCATGTAGAAACACGGCATCACTGGGCTTTTACTTGTGATGTCATGCACCACAAAAAGCTCTTTAGGGCAAAGTTAGCAGTCATTCTTGTTTTTAAGGAAAACTCTCTTTTTCAACAAATGTTGACCTGCGTTTCCAATTCTGTTTGTTATATTCTAGAATTACTATGGAAATCTAAAATACAACAAGAGTATTTTCTGGCGTGGGACTTCCTCAGAAAGCTGTACTCTTCTGTCCCAGAAAACCTTTCCATTTCTTAATCTATTCTTATTGTATCTGAGAATGTTATTTCTAAAGAAAAAGCAGATTTGGTCTCTGTCTATTGAATAAGCCCGGAATTTTGCATCAGGCTCAAAACAATGAAACAGCTGGAAGCTGAAAGGGTTCTTCAACCCATGATACACATCTGTAAAGGAACACTTACCTACTGTGTAAGACATTTTCACTCCCAATTCAAAATGTTCTTTGATAGTTTTCAGTCAGCAGAAAACTATATGTGCATTTGAAGACACGTCCAGATTTTAGCTGAGAGATACAGAAAAATGTAACTATGTCACTGAACATTACAGATTGGTCCATCTCAAGTATTAACACATGAATTCATCTGCTTTATGAAAACTTCATTTGCCCTTTTGGTCCTATGGATCCAACAGATGATTCAATCAACGGCAAAGTGTAGCCCAACTACCCTCAGGTCTTGATTTTCCAGTTTCAGTGAGAGAATCAACTGCAGGTTTAGACTTCAGAGAGACTTTTTACAGAGAAACATGTTACTAAACAATACTCCACAGAGTTTCTAAGAGACATCTGATATTCTTGTACCACTTAATAGTCCAATTATTACTGCTACTGTTTTTCCTGCAGTAAAACAGTGGTCTATGAAAGAACATTGCATTGGTGTCACATCGTATATTTAAATACTGTCCTAAAATACTTATTTCTCAAAACATTATTCACTTCCCTTTCTCCACAACACCTGCCCCTCTCCTTGTCCATGGTATGCAAACCAGCCATGCTGGAACAGGATAGTTTATCATATTTTAAAATGAACAAATGTGTAATTTGTTTCCATGATGCAGTTGGTAATTTGCATCACAGAAGTAGATCTCTCAAAAATGATTGTACAAATCTGACGTTAAAAAAGCTCTTTGTCAGTATATTTGAAGACTAATCTCACTGACAACCCCTTCAAAGGAAATTGTGGCCTCCTCTTAGTTCTCACACAACAGACAGTGCTATCAGAAACTATGAATAATTGATTGTCTTTAATTTTAATCACCCCTTCCACAGGGTGTAACACATATTTTGCTAGAATTATGCCTATTAAATGAAAAATAGTGCAATATTTTGCAATTCTGCCATTATTTATGTGAGCTATGGGCATATCTGAAAATACAAAAGTTCTGCAGTAGAGTTTACAGTATTTCCATAGGACAAACAAAACAGTAAAGTGTTTTCTTGAATTGAAGTCGTGGCCCTGTAAGAAGCCAAGGGATGGAACTGCTGCCTAAGTATTTGGCTGATGGTACATTCCAGCAATAAGGCCCTAACATGCCTGCGCGCATCCCCCATTGCTTTACAAATAGAAGTGCAAGAAGTTTTAAGAACAAAACATGATCCTTACTAGATCTGGGAAGTTCTTTTTTATTGTTTTTGTTTTTGTTTTTTTAAATTTTGTTTTTGATAAAGGGAATATATAGTACAACATAGCTGTGCTTGGACAAGAGTGCTGCTGGGGAATACTGTAGTTTGCTTGAAAGGCATATGCTCTGCTGTTTTGGTGAATAAACATAGGCAAAAATTGCCTCTCTATAATTCTTTCAGATTTTATTGAAGAATGCTTTTGATTGATTAACATTTTTCTCTGAAGTGTAATAAACAAACCCTTATGGAGTAAAACTTTTTGCTTTGCTATCGCCAAAATAATAGTATTCCATGAGAATGCTTGTCTGCCTCTTGATGTGTTTATAGAATAACAGATGATTGGAGGCTCCAGAAAAAAAAAAAAAAGGAGTATTTCTTTGAAGAAATAGATGAGATGGGGTATATGTATGATCACAAAAAGATTTTTAAAATGCATAATGAATTTTGCAGTTTGTAATATCCTGACTGTGAATAATAATTACTTTATGTATAAATCATCTTCAGAAATATTTATGATGAAACTTCCATTCAAAATAAAACAGAAAAATGTCTTTAACCTAATGAAACTGCATAGTAAATTATTTCCAAGAACATTCCAATGTCAAGGTAACTCACTTAATTATCCATTATCATAGAAATGTAGACATAATGTTAATTAAAATGAAGGGGCAAAACCATTTCCATTTTTTATTAAGATCCATTGGCCTCTTGAACAGCTATTAGCCTTGCTGTCAGGGTTAGGTGGAGGACAAAATTTGCCCTGGTAGGTAGACCATTGCAAGCCCATTTCAACAGCCTAGGAACTGCAATGTCATAATGAGAGGCAATTGAAAAACTATCTGCAAGCCATTTGTATTGACAGCACACAGGAAGCTTTTGTATGACGACCATTATTTCTGCAGTGTACTTTGCAGCTGCAGTGCACAGTCACCTCAAACAATGAAAAGAATTATCCACGCTCGCAGCTGAGAATACAAATATACCTGCACATTGTCGGCAATTATAAGTGACATTGTGCAAACAAAATCTTCCAGCAATATACTTGTCTTAGTTAGAACTTGGTCAGATTAATTATACCACTTGCACATGCAGATATTTATTTTAGGAGTGGATTATCATATGCTATAGGAAAATTTACCTTCAGGGCTGAACAGCCTAGATGAAGGCGAGTGAAAGGCCTATGCACATTAGGATGTGCAAAAATACAGTCCCGGTTAAAGTCAACCACTTGGAGTAAAGTAGCTGTAGAAATAAAATGGCAGTTTGGGGAAATTTTTGTATTCCCTTGTGTCTGTACATTCAATTACAGTTCCAGAGGAGATGTTTCCTACGTATGTCTAATGCTGCCATTATAAATCGGCAACAATCTATTGCAAATCAGCTGCAGACTCATAGAGCACGGAACGCTGCTCTTCCCACGGTAACAGCCCTACACTGACGTGGCAAGCAATAGCTAAGGCAACAGAACAACGTTACTACTTTGACTCTGCTGGCATTCTGCTGAATATTTTTCAAAGTATGTTTTTACCTAAACAGGTTGGTGAAATTATTTCACAAAACATGTATGTTTGGGACATAAATGCCTGTATAATTATGTTTTAAGTTCCCTTCCTTTTTTGTGCCAGAGACTTCTATAAAAAGCTACAAATAACATGATTCATGGTTTTTTTAAAGTAAAACTTTTGCTTAAGTGGTTTGAATGATTGGGGCGACAGCACTCAGTCTTGAGCCATACTGATGTATTGCAAAGAATGAAATTCAGTAATCTTCCTTTTGTTCCACACCATTTTATCCCTGAATCATGTTTATTAGTCCAGAATGAAATCCAGATTGCTACTGTTGTTTTTCTGATTTCTAGGTTTCAAGGTATATATTGTGTAGTGAAATAAAAAGAAACATTGACATGGCTAACAAGATCTAGTCTTGGTGAAACTATTGCCACTGCCCACCCTTGTATATTGAAGTAGCTTATTGCAATTCAAAGTTCTAAGGGATATATGTACCATTTTGATTTTTACTGCAACAATATCTGAAATACGTCAATGACTACTATGGGCAAGTGCTATATATCGTATTATTTTACAAAAAATACTATATTATATCTAAAAGTGTTTAGAGATGTACAGATTTCAAATTTTATTCATAAAGCACTCTTCCACATTTTCACTCTACCACAACATTTTATTATCAGACTAGCTAAAAACATGCTCACCTTATGCACATTAATACCACTCAACATCACTAGGGATTTTCATAAGTGTTTCATGAAATTTAAAACATATATTACTTCCTTCAGTCCTTTGAATGGTGAATTATAATTGCTTTAATAATTCAGAATGACATAAAAATGAATCTAAGGTAATAACTGGCTTGCATATTACCTACCACATATTGCACTTTAAAAGTGATCAGGGATGGATTAATTAACCAAGTCTTTTTTTTTTGACAAAAAAAGGCACAGTCACTGACAACAGAAAGTTTCACTGAAGTGTACGAATGTTTCCAAATTGTTTGAATGATCCTTTTCCATATCCCTATTAAACCTGAGACACTCCAAGAAATTCAGTGTATCATTATAATTGTCTAAACGTCTAAGCGTCTTCATTTTTAATTCAGAATTACTCTTAACTATTACCTTGAAAAAGTTTTTTTAAAAAAATCAACACCATTAGTTTTCTGCTTACCCCAGAATAAGCTTATGTCTGGTTTGGGTTTCTTTTTCCACCCCCCGGTTTTGGAGTTAAGAAATTGCCTGGGTTTAATTTAGAATTCTGCTAAAATAAGGGGGAGGATGGGGTTAACTTTGTAGCACAGCGCTAACCACAGTGTTAAAAAACCAAACCTGCACATGAAATAGAGTCTTCTAAGGATGTGGATGTTACTAAACGTAATTCTAGAATGGACAGCAGTTACAGAAACATAGATAGTGCTAAAAATTTTCAAAATTTTAATATGCAAGCACACAGACAGCTTTAGTACATGAACCACCTTGGAAAGCGCAAGAAAACACACCATCAAACCTGGAAAACTAAGCTAAAATAACAAAACCAGGATTAATACTAAGTAGATTCTTCTCAGCTCTCCTCATACCTGGTTCGGGACCTTCTTTAAGCTAACAACATGACTGGCTTTTGTAGGAGGGAAATGTCCCATCCTCTCTTCTTTCGAATAATCCCATGAGGCCTGAGGAGGTAAAGTAACTTATCTTCCCAAGCACGAGGGGTTGCTTTCCAATGAACGAGCTGACTTTCACAGCACCTCAAGGACTTCCTCACCAGCCACCCCACAGTCCAACTAGATTTTGCGTCTAGGTAGCCGCAAGGCAGCCTCTCTGTGGGCGTTCAGAAAGCTCGGGGGTTTGGGAATGACAGTGAAACAGTAGTTTTCCCCTACCCTGTATGAGATTTGTGCAGCATTTTATCTCTAATAATCAAGTTAATCGCATCTGAAGGATTCTTACAATACTGTGTTTAGGTCCTCAATTTGTAGAATTTCTGTTTCCATGGTTACCCACACAGTCCACATTTCAAAACTGCCACAGTAAAACAATGATAAAAATGAGCCAACTTAGTGTAATACAAGTCACTGCACATCTAACAATCTTCCCTCTCCTTTCATCCCCCCCTGCACTTTATAAAGCTCTAAGATTTCTTGCTATACACAGCCTCTCAAGGAAGGCAAACACCTCTTTTATTGAAAATGCCCAATTATTGGGCAAATTTCTTGTCTCCCTCCAAGTAACTTTACAACTCCTATATACATCTAACAATAAGGTGCAACGGTTACCATAGCAACATTATTCTAGGAATAAATAACACAATATTGCTTCTGATTCCTTTCAACAAATAAAACAAACCAAGAAAAAAAAAAAGAGCACACTCTGGATTAATGGCATTATTTATTTAGAAGCCTTCATAGATCGTTATTTATATTCAAAACCACTAGCTAGTTTTGGTGCAGCATTCTGTCTTCTCTGAATAATCAGGGCTATATCAAATAAACAAGATATTCTAGTTGCACTAGTGTTATGATCTCATTTGTCAGAAGGACATGCCTGACAGTGCTAAATTGATGGGAAGACATGTTACATACCTTGAGGGCATCAATAGGCTTTAACGGCTCTGAGCAACCCCACCTGGGACTAACACCCAGAGCCCCAAGAGCTCCCATTAAGTTCTGGCCCTTGCCCCTGCCTCTCGCCCAAGCCGGCTTGCAGGTAGGCTGACAAGAAGTTGCCAAATGCCTTGTTACACTTCTGGTTTCAGCAAAAAGGATTCCTAGCTGGGATTTAATAACCTGAGGGGAAGTTCTGCTTTAAACTCAATCGCATAATTTTTCTGTTGCACAGACAAGCATGGACTGTTTAAAAACAAATCAAAATTTAAAAAAAACACTCACTGGGAGTTCTGCATAGAGCAATGATCACCTGGGGAATCAAATCTCTTGAACAAGATCCCCAGTGCCTGTCCATATCATGAAAGAAGTCTCCACTGCAAGGGTGCTGCAGTCGCATCTTCAGGTGGACCAAGCAAGACCCCACAAAGCACTGTTCTGCTGAATTCTTCCATGCTGTGTCCATGGTCCTATGTGACCACTCCAGTACATGCATGATACATTTCTGATCTTAAACTACTTGCAAAACATCCATCTATCCTAATTATGTACAGAAGACTGTCCCATGTCACCATTCCTGCATCTGCAGGATTGGTTTCTACTGAATGCTTAACGAGTATCTTACATATGTCCACTTTGGTCACTCTGCAGCAGGAACTGCCAAGGAGAGTCTCTGGGACTGCCAGCTTCTCCACCTGGGAGTTAATGAACACACTGAAGCACTCTGTCGGTGTCTGCACTGCAGGAGCTGCCGGGGGAAGCCTGAGACCATCTGAAATTCCCACCAGGAGACGCCCAGAGCAGTTAGTCATTGGCTTTACTGGGAAGGCCCCCGGGTGTTCAGTCAACCAAGTCAGTCCAACCTCTCAAACCATTCCCTGTTCTCACCCACTGATGGCCAAGCTGAGGAGTTCCTGACCACACAAGGAAACGAGGACTAAACAGCACCGGGTGCACACACAGGCATGAGCCCGGGCACCAGCCACACCGCAACTGTCACTACAGGACCAGCTGGAATTTTGTCTTTGTGTCTCACGCAATGTAAATGCCATGGCTCCTGCTAGGCTTCCTACACTAATGAAGCAAAATTCAAATAGAACTGGCAGGCTAGAAAAAAATTATACCATTATCACAGTGTTTAAACTAAAGTTTAGTTCAGATGAGTATTGACTCAAGAAGGATCTGAAAGCAATAAAAACTGGAGGTTATATCAGAAATCACAGTAAACTGCACTAAGGAATTCACCATGGAAGAATCATCAGTTATTATGCAACCAAAATTATTCTCAGCATCCTAATGGTACAAACAATGCAAGATGGCCACTATTGCCATAATTCTGATTGTTCTGTTGTCTTGCATTTTATCTGCATTTGTCCAGTCAGTTTTTATCACTCTTAATCCTGTGCAAAGAGGGGAGTTTCACCTTAAGGCAAACTCAAGGCTCACAGAAAAATGTTACTTTTTTTCCACCTGAGAGAGTATGCTGGCAGACAGACATCAGCTTCACCATGGTCAAACAGCTACAGCGCTTTCCAAATATAACCTTTTTCACACAAATATGCAAAGAGCAATTAGGTAGTTTCATACACTACTTTTCAGAAGATCAGGTAACTGCAGAAAGATCTGTTTTCATAGCTTTCTGCAATAAATCCTCTCTGCCCATATGTTCAAGCAATAGAGGGAAAAAACACATTAAGACAATGAATAAATGTTGCAGACAGCCGCCTTAAACCACTGAGGATTTTGCACTGAATATCTTGTGATCACAGATTGAATGTGATCATTAACTGAATGTGACCCATTGGACTCAAACGTCCAGCACCAGATAGGAATGCAGGAGCAGCAGAGTCCCCTTGATGATTGAATAAAGTCTGCTTGCAATGCAAAGGACATCAGAAAAGTTCATGCAGGAAGGCATGCAAAACAGTTTTTCTACATATTGCTGCTTAACATTGGCCAAAGTTTCTTCCCTGAAAGCCCACAACCCACTGCAAGGTGGCCTGCAAAATGAAAGTTACAACTGCAAGATGCTACAGGAAGAAAGCAAGTCGCAAACATGAACAAGAGACAAAGACAGTTGGAACTGAAACTCATGGGAAAGCAGCTCACCCTGAAACACAGCAAATCAGGGCACTGTGAAACCTCAAAGTATTTTTTTTCTTTTGGAAAAAAAAAAAAGTTACATGAAAAATTTTAATTTTTAGTATTATTCCATTTTGAATGAAAACTGATCAAAACATTTGATGTTCCCTCAGATTTGTGATGAGCTGTTAAAAAAGTTCAGTATATGCAAGAAGACAGCTCTTGAAGGGATAATATATTGGTTTGTTAGCAGTGAAAGAGGAGTCTGAGCAAAGTCACCACAAAGGACAATACCAATTAATTTTGGAGTGCTGCACAGTTTCAGTCCTTTTTAAATATCTCCCAAGTCTGGAATTTCAGGTTGGTGCTCTTTTACAAGAGGCAAAAGAAAAGGGCCGAGTTTTGGAGTATTAAAGCAACTCTACTTTTCTTTTTTAATTGCAAAAACACTAATACCAGTGTCTTTGCTAGTCTTCACGCTCTCAGTTGGGAGCTAGATAAAGATATGTCCTAAAGCTAAGAGGAACAAAAGTAGGGAATGAAAAAAAAAAAAAAAAAAAGGCTACAAAAAAAAATAGCATATGTGAATTGTTTAGCAAATTAAATGATCACATTAGCTTTCATGTCCAATTCCAAAAGCCTTTGCAACCCTGCTCGTGAAGAAGGTAAATAAGCAAGCTACCTCCAGGAAAAGCACAGGATAACTTTGATATTGATGCAAATCAGACATTACTGCTGCATTGTATAAGGAATTTTATACACGTTTCTAGCGAATGGCTATTTTCTACTTTATATGCAAGTACTCTGGGCTTACTTTTGAAATAAACAAAGCTTATTTTATACTACATCTTGCGCTATTACAATGGAAATATATCTAAAAATGCATTGAAAGTTTTTACTGCAAAGTATGCATGTGTTGCGTACTATGAATGGAGCCAGCATAAAATGCACTTTGTAATTTTTAACATAGCCCTTACACACCACTGTGCAACACCACAGTACGAGCCTAGAACTTTCTTCATTATGTCTGCTGAAATGCTCTGATATATGAAATTACCTCAGATAATGCCTTTATCAAAAGCCAGGACTATTCAAAGAATGATTTTTTTGTTAAATGTGATACTGAAGGCTGTCAGTAGATGTGCAGCCTCTGTGGTGAGCATTTTGGCACATCTGTAGAGTTTTATTCTTGAATATTATGAATAATGTTTTATTATTTTCAGCATTTTTTTCTACTTACAGTTACAGAAACTTCCACAAACCATTGAGCCTAAATAATTTTTGCAGTTCAAAATTTTCCACTAATTGTGTGCTAAATGTATAGCAAAGCTTAAAATCTCTCATGCTATTTAATTGGGATGTTCTTCAATGGCACATAACAGAGTTTTCCTCTGGACTACAAATAGTAGAAATCTTCTGTTTATTAGGCAAAAATGTAATTCGTAGTGCAAGTGCCGACAGCAATCATGTTGTTGTTCATTATGTAGAATAGCTAGAAACAATTATGATTTATTTCTTATTAGCTGTGATAACAGTATGGTATTAATGAAATGTAAAAACAGAAATGTATAATTGCAATTAGTATGTAGGAAGTAATTTCGGTTTGTTTATATAAACATGATTCCCAACTCCCCTTTTCAGCTAATCCTTAAATACAACCTTAAATGATTTTTTTAAAAAAAAAATTGAGACTTCTATGAGTGTGTGCTATAAGAATCTTCATTTGAATTCTAAGCTCCAATAACTGCTCCCAACACACCCGTGTATTTTCCATGAAGACCTCTTCAGTTAAACAATTCCACTGAGATGCAGCATTACGCTTCTAAAAGCATTCTGGAAGCAGAAAGAACAACAACCTACTTAAGCCTCTACCCAGCAGAAAGCAACCTTGGCAAAACCTACCCTGGCCATCTCTGGGGACTCTTGTTTCATTGGCAGCTGCAGGGTTTTTCCCTTGCCCTAAGAGATACCCACCCCGCAAAGCCCAGTAGCCATGGCAGAGCACTGCTCCAGGGACACTGGGAACTGCTCAGCACTAAGTCATAGGAAAGGTCATTGCAAAGTGCAAGATCTGAGCAATCACCAACTTCGTGAGGAAAGATGGAGGCATAGAAAAAGGGGATTGAGGGACGGGGGGGAATAATCCACTGCTAGAACGGCAGGCTGCTGACTGCAAAGGAACGGTGGAGGAGCCATTTCCCCATGACACCTCTCACTAACACAAAGGGAAAGGGAATTGTGTTTGATTACATTTACCATGTCTGTTCTCGCCAGAGACAAAGAAGGGTTTGTTCTCAGTTTGTGTAACACGTTCCTCTAAAGGGGAGCACCTGGATCTGGTGGAAACTGAAGGAGCGTGAATGCTGTGAATTCTCCTTTCCTCGGGAAACAATCAGACAATCAGGTCTCGGGATGATGTACGAAAAAGAAACAAAAAAC
Organism: Egretta garzetta; assembly: GCF_000687185.1. Lineage (NCBI taxonomy): Eukaryota > Metazoa > Chordata > Aves > Pelecaniformes > Ardeidae > Egretta > Egretta garzetta. Next base: position 1,344,263 of record NW_009259977.1, read on the forward strand.
CTACTCCTACGAGCCAAGAGACACTGCAGTTTTCTGATACAAAGTTAGTTTTGACTAGAGACAAGGAGAGCGTGCATACAGGAATTGCTTCCTATTTCAGTTCTGCTTTACCTTGTCTCTTGGATTCTTTGCTGTTTAAAAACATGACTATTCTAGCAAAACTAGCTTTCTGAGTTTGAAAGCCTCTTGCTCTTCTTTAAGTAGCTCACTAGAAGAAACAGATGTAGGCAGATCGGTTTTAATATTTGTTAAGTGGAGGTTCCCATCCTAGTGTCTGATGTTGAACTCCAGCTGCAGGCATAAAGCTCAAAACCACCAGGGATAGTTATAGGCAATGCTTTTCACAAGCAGGGCTGTGGTAAAGGCAAATCAAATGCAACCCAAAACACACATTTCAAACAACACTTGCTTCTCTCCCTCTCATTAAACCCAAATCTATAGTTTTTCCAACTTTGAAATGTTTCCAAAGCGTTTTAGACCCGAAAGCACCAGGCTATTTTCTGCCAAATCAGCCTCATTTTCACATAAATGGTCAAAGTCTTTATGCAATAATAATTGCTGAAAAATACCTTTATCATTCAAACTTTTCCCATTAATTAGAGTAATAAATTCACAAAGAAGAGACATGATGAACATTCCTAAGACATGGATTTTTCCATCTTAAGTGAACAGTTTATAACCTAAGCAAGGTGATGGCACTAATAAATTATAAAGGCCTCTCCTCATGAGTGGGATTAATCCTACATATCATAAATACTTATTAGATATTCTATATGCAATATGGAAATGATAGGTTTATTCATTCTAATATTGTGAATCATGTTCAAACTGATTCAAAGTCACATGATATAAAATCAGTAGGCCATGATGAGAAAGCATTTCTAAACAAAGTACACACCATGGTTACAGCAGAAAGCAAGAGAGGCCACTGACAAATCTACAGCATCCCTCATCCACTGCCAATGAAGAATGCATCGTTTCACTCACCGCTGGCATCCACGCTGCCTGAGTAGAAAAGGTCACGTCCATTGGCCCAGCAATGCATCAGGAGTTAAGATGCAAGAGCACAGGGAAATGCTATAATTAATATCACAGAAGGTAATGAAAACACTGTTGTACAAGCTCCGTCTTCTGTGTAACAAATGCTGCCTGAAATCAATTAGAATTATCCCTTAAAAAGTGTCCAAACTTGGCTTTAAAAGATATCTAAATCTGATTTTAACATTCCTACCAATAAAGAATTTTCCACAAGCTTTCTTGGAAGATTCTCCCAAATGACAAATCACATTTACAACTGGAAAATTGTAAATTTTTCTATTTTTTGTACAAAAAAATTTTTTTTTATGCCTTTTTTTCCCCAAATGAACTCATCCTATTTCAACTTCCTCTCAGCAGCTTCTGTGAAACTTTTTTCTGGTAGACTGGAAAACCTCCATTAGCAAAGTTTTGTTCCTGATGTAGTTACTTATCATTTGCAATCCTATAACCTCCTCCCAGTTAACCTCATCAGATTTTGCTCCCGGAATCTCTCACTACAATTGAAACTGAAGGGTAATTTAACTTGGCTGAAAGTAATTACACATCAGTAAGTCAGAACCATAGTGCTAACAAGCCACTTTGTATGGAAAGTCCTGTGGCATCGATAATGACCACAAGCCCTCTAGGTCTCTTAATTTTGACTCTAAAGAGGGCTTTGAGTAGAGCAGCACCTCTGTGAACTATGCTGGGACACAGGTATATTACTCACTAATTCTGTGACAAAAAAAATCCTCTTTCCTGAAATCCAGCTTTACTTTTGACTTTGCCAGAAGCACTTGACAGATCTTGCTTCTTTTTAGCTTATGAAGCTTCCAGTTGCGTAGCTGGGTGCATGTGAAGAAACCCCACAGTTGAACTATATGATAACAAATGCAATACCAGACTCCTGACATTGAAATATTCAAGTAGTTTTACAGTACATTTGTCGTTTTGTAGGATGCTCTATCACCACACCGCAATCTCCATTTTCAGAACAGGTCATCTCATAAACCATAGCATGAAACAAAGATGATAAAATCTGCTTATGACAGTATTGGTGAATATTTTATTTTTTCAATCTTGCCCTTCATTTTTGCCACTCTCTCACCTTCCTTATTGATTATCAAATTTGTCCACAGGTATACAGAAATGCTACTATCAGTAAGTGTAATGAAAAGTGATTGCTAAGTCAGGCCGATTACTTGATACTACACAGGAAATCCTGCAACTCATTCAGCTTTCCTTAAATGTTACTAGTGGAACTCTTGAAAATACGCAAATATAAGCTACTGACACTTGCATGCTTTTCACATATTATATGTAAACAAATTGTATGCCTTGTCTACATATACAAATACATTTTGCATTTGGTTATGTCTGCCATTAATTAGTAACAGACTGAAAATAAGAACATCTCTAGAATTTCCATCAGATATCATGGCCTGTTCAGAACACTGGTTGGGAGAGTCCCTTGGGAGATAGTCCTGAAGGGCAAAGGGGTGCAAGAAGGCTGGGTATTTCTCAAGGAAGAAGTCTTAAAGGCACAGGAGCAGGCTGTCCCCATGTGCTGTAAGACAAATCGGCGGGGAAGACGACCGGCATGGCTGGACAGAGGTCTACTACTGCGACTAAGGAAAAAAAGGAGAGCTTACCAGCTCTGGAAGAAGGGGCAGGCAACCCAAGAAGAGTACAGGGATCTTGTCAGGTCATGCAGAGAAGAAATTAGAAAGCCAAAAGCCCAGCTGGAATTTAACCTGGCCACTGTTGTAAGGGATAATAAGAAAAGTTTTTATAAATATGTTAACAGCAAGAAGAGAGCCAGGGAGAACCTCCATCCTCTATTGGATGCAAGGGGGAACATTGCCACTAAAGATGAGGAAAAGGCAGAGATACTCAACGCCTTCTTTGCCTCGGTCTTTAATGGCCCGACGAGTTATCCCCAGGGTACCCAGGCTCCTGAGCTGGAAGATGGGGACAGTGAGTGGAATAAACACCCCACAATCCAGGAGGAAGCAGTCTTTGACCTGCTATGCCACCTGGACAT
>NW_009259977.1:1348700-1388129 GCF_000687185.1 Egretta garzetta
TCTTTCCCTGCTCTTTTCAGGAGGGAAGAGGGCTGCTGTTGTTCTGTGACAGCTAAACATGAGATGCCCTGCCATTGCCATTCAACCCCTTGTCCTCCAGCTGTCCTCTAGTTAGAATCATAGAATCATAGAATGTTTTGGGTTGGAGGGGACCACTAGAGGTCATCGAGTCCAACCCCCCTGCAGTCAGCAGGGACACCGCCAACTAGATCAGGTTGCTCAGAGCCCCATCCAACCTGGCCTTGAATGTTTCCAGGGATGGGGCCTCCACTACCTCTCTGGGCAACCTGTTCCAGTGGTTTACCACCCTCATTGTAAAGAATTTTTTCCTTATATCTAGCCTAAACCTACCCCGATTTAGTTTAAAACCATTACCCCTTGTCCTAACGCAGCTGGCCCTACTAAAAAGGTTTTCCCCCTCTTTCCTATAGGCCCCCTTTAGGTACTGAAAGGCCGCAATCAGGTCTCCCCGCAGCCTTCTTTTCTCTAGACTGAACAAGCCCAACTCTCTCAGCCTGTCCTCATAGGAGAGGTGCTCCAGCCCTCGGATCATTTTAGTAGCCCTCTTCTGGACCCGCTCCAACACTTCCATGTCCTTCTTGTGCTGAGGGCTCCAGAGCTGGACGCAGTACTCTAGGTGAGGTCTCACCAGAGCTGAGTAGAGGGGCAGAATTACCTCCCTCGACCTGCTGGCCACGCTCCTCCTGATGCAGCCCAGAGTACGGTTGGCCTTCTGGGCTGCCAGGGCACATTGCCGGCTCATGTCCAGCTTTTTATCCACCAGCACCCCCAAGTCCCTCTCGGCAGGGCTGCTCTCAATCCTTTCTCCCCCCAGGCTGTATTGATACTGGGGGTTACCCCATCCCAGGTGCAGGACCTTGCACTTGGCCTTGTTGAACCTCATGAGGTTCACACAGGCCCACCTCTCCAGCCTGTCCAGGTCCCTCTGGATGACATCCCGGCCTTCTGGTGTGTCAACCGCACCACTCAGCTTGGTGTCATCTGCAAACTTGCTGAGGGTGCACTCTATCTCACTGTCCAAGTCATTGATGAAGATGTTGAACAGCACCGGTCCTAGTACGGACCCCTGAGGGACACCACTTGTCACCGGTCTCCATCCGGACATTGTGCCGTTGACCACTACCCTCTGGACACGACCATCCAGCCAGTTCCTTATCCACCGAACAGTCCACCCATCAAATCCATAGCTTTCCAATTTAGAGAGAAGGATGTTGTGGGGGACCGTGTCAAAGGCCTTGCAGAAGTCCAGATAGATGACGTCTGTTGGTTGTCCCTTGTCCACTGATGCTGTCACTCCATCATAGAAAGTCACCAGGTTTGTCAGGCAGGACTTGCCCTTGGTGAAGCCATGCTGGCTATCTCGAATTATCTCCCTGGCCTCCATGTGCTTTAGCATAGCTTCTAGGAGGATCTGTTCCATGATCTTCCCGGGCACAGAGGTGAGGCTGACAGGTCGGTAGTTCCCAGGGTCTTCCTTTCTACCCTTTTTGAAAATGGGCACAATGTTTCCCTTTTTCCAAGGATAGATGAGGTGCTTAGGGACATGGTTTAGTGGTGGGATGGCAGGGTTAGGTTAACAGTTGGATTTGATGATCTTAAAGATCTTTTCCAACCTGGACGATTCTATGATTCTATCTCTAAATAATCTTAAACATTCAGGTTTCAGAATTGTCATTTTTTGACTTTTCTAGTTAGATCTTATATTCCCACCCCATGAAGTGTAATATTAAGACATTTGCCAACACATAAACCAAAAATCATCAGCTGTAACCATCTCTGTAACCTCTGCTGTCAGCTTCCTCCCACCACTGGCAGTTTAGTAGATGGTGTACCATGAACGTGTAGCCCAGCTGCCTAAACTTCCCTGGGACTGCTGAGAAAATGCTGCAAGAAAGTCTGTAGAGAGGTAAGGAAGACAAAAATTACAGAGAGAGATGGGACTGTTGAGACACAATCATGGATTCAAGAGGAAAAATATCAACATAGAAAAGTATAAGATCCCAACGGGTAGGGAAAAAAAAAGAAGAACCAAACCATGAAGGGCGGTCAGGAGCAGTTAGGGTAGTCAGGAGCAGTTCGGTAATCAGGGTGAGCTGTCAGCACCATCCGTTTCACCTGACCTTGTGGAAGAGAGCAGCTTGGCAGCGCTGTCTGTCCGTCCCAGGGAGGTGGGGAGACCAGCCTCTCCTCTCCTGCCTGATCCCTCTTGGGACAGCAAAGACCCTTCGGGCGCCTTAGGACGAATCAGGATATTAATTCTTAGTCGAATAGCTCATTATATACTGTCTGTATTTTGTGCGTTAGCCAGTAAATAATTGTTTTATAATTTTGTTTTGTATACTGTGCTTTACTTTAAACTTGTTTGAAGTGGCCTGAGCAAATGAAACTCAGAAGTGGGGCGCAGCACCGTTTGTCTCACCCAAGTTATTGAATTTATTGAAAGCAGATAAAAGGCGTTTATTTCCTTGCCTACATCTTAAATTTAACAAAAGTTTCTACTCCAAGTTTCACTTTCAGTATAAAATATGTCCTTGTGGAAGCTGTTGCAAATGTCAACACTTTAAGGAGCATGAATTTATGGTGGCATTGAATTTTAATGGCACTATAAATGTCTATAGTAATGGTGATATATCTATTGCAATAAATTGCTATAGAGAAATATAAAAATAAATGTAAGATAAAAGATTGTGTATAAAATATGTTTTTACATACTCTTTAATGATTAAAAATCATAGAAAACTACAGGCTATAAATCACTGAAAACTGCTGTTATATTTTATATGCTATTTTACTCATATAACATACAGATATGATTCCTTGGTCAGAAATTGCATCAACTTTAATGGGGACAATCCAGATGACTTTTTTGTTGACTTGAAAAAAATCTAATTGACATTAAGGATCACAGAAATACTGACGTTAATGACCCTCATTACTGAAGCCATGCCTGCTACGAAAGGGAAATTTATGGAATTCTAGCACCAGCGGTCGGTAGTGCTTCCTGCCCACTCCCTTCCCTCACAGAGCTGCCCGTTATTCATCACAGCTCATCTCATTTTGGTTGAGGACAAAGGTATTTTCACATTATGGTGAAGGGAAAACTTAAAAACAAGGAATTTATAGACATGCAGAAAAATAGACAGCATTTTCTCTGTGTAGGACAAAAGCAGTGCTTGATATAATGAATGATCAGTCTACACTTCCATTAATTCACTGTCTTAAAAACCTTTATGTCCTTGATTTATTTTCTTAAAATGGGGGCAGCTGGAAATTACGAGATGTTCCTTGACAGTCACCAAAGTTGACATCAATAAAAACTACCCATCCAGCAATATCAACAGAAATGCAGCTTGGTCACGAATGAATACTGGTCAGGCAAAGAGCAGGAATCCCAGCAAACGCTGCAGGCTGGGGCAGTGGGGTAGGTAGGTGGAAATCACTCTGTGTGTGTGTGTTTGCTTTTTTATATACATTACAGTCACTGTAATTGTAAGAATCAGGTTTTCTCTAAATTGCAGTAAGATATCCTAAGAATTCATTGAAGCCTCTGAGATATGAAAAGTAACCTGGAAGATTAAGCAATGTTGCTGTTATTTATGTGAACAGAGATTTGTGATGACTTGATGAATCTCAGTTCACATATTCTATTTTGCACAAGATCTGAGGTAGAATCACAGCTATAGATATCAGCGTATCAGAATACTTCCAGCAGGACAAATTGCAAACCTGATCCCTGCCTTTCCCTTCATTATGCTTAAGACAAATTCAGGGACTAATAAGATTAAACTGTCCATGACTTGATTATCGGTGACACTCCTGTTTAACATACATAAGCAAGACCCAAGTGCATAATGAATGGAAATAGTCTAGATGTTGCCAGCTAAATAAATAGCTGCAAATTAAAACTCTAGGACCTGACACAGCATGGTCAGCTGCTGCCATGTTCAGGGTTTCAAAGATCTTGGGAAAGGGAGTTCCTGCAGGACAGAAATCACAGCCAGGAGGCTGAAGTGGTAGGAGTTTTGTAGTAGGTACTGTGCTTACCTCACAATGTCATAAAAGCACCTTCTGTGCTAGTGGAGTCTGTAGATACCTATGGATGTGGATGGAGAAATAGTTGCCAGAAAACAGCACTGGGAAAGTTGTCTTCCTAGTATCCCAAGAGAAGATAAGCTCCAGAGACAAGTAATCCTGTTGGACTTGCAAGAGCTGACAGGCTGAGTGCCTGCCAAATCTGTCCAAGGCCACCAGAGTACACCAGCACCAACAATAGGTTGTACAACTTGGATCATGTCCAAGAGGACAGTGGCTGTGTCCTGGTTTTGGCTGGGACAGAGTTAATTGTCTTCCTAGTAGCTGGCATAGCGCTGTGGTTTGGATTTAGTGCCAGAAGAATGTTGATAACTCACTGATAACTGTTTAGTTGTTGCTGAGCAGTGCTTGCACCAGTCAAGGACTTTTCAGCTTCACATGCTCTGCCAGGGGCACAAGAAGCTGGGAGGGGGCACAGCCAGGACAGCTGACCCCAAGTGTCCGAAAGGCTATTCCATACCATATGACATCATGCTCAGTATATAGCCATGACAGGCTGCTATATGCATGCAAAGCCCACAAGATTATACACACACCTGATGGAAGAAAGGAAACTGTGAGGGGCTTTCTGAACATCTACTTGCAAGCCATTGGTATGACAGCAGTACAGGGTGCCACTGTTGAAGAAGCCTTCTGTGTGATGGAGGTTATTTGAAAAATTTCTAAGCCTAAAGCATCACTTTTGTTCTCCAGCATGTTTCTTATGGGAATTACACAGATAATTTTGAAGAATCCCTGGAATTGAATGAATGATAGTATATTAATGTCAGATCTTCAGGATGAGATATTCAGGACAGATTTAACTTTAGTCTTAGGAAAATGAGGAAAGCAGAATTAAACCAATGCAAAGTGTTTTTTAAAATTCTGCTCTGGTTGTTTCTACCCATAAAAATAGTAATCATTGAGAGACAGACACTTGCAATCAACTTCTCGCAGGGACAGTTTCACAATGAAGATCAATGCTGTTACCAGTTACAAATGCATGAAGATAAGAAAACAGAGGTTCAAAGAAAAAGTGTAGGAAGGAGCAAGCTTAAACTTTGTAACAAATACTTTCTAGTAAAAGCAAGTTGTGGACTTATTGAAAAAAGTCTGCAGATATTGAGTTCAAATTACTGTTATTTACACTGCATACTCTTGATTCTCATCTTGGCATCTGGTACTGCATGCTTTCTGCAACCTGATTGCAATAGAAAGAGTACAGTACATGTAAAACACTACATACTCATTTTCCACATCAATCATAATCTCTTTGCCTTTTATGCCTCTTCTTATTTCTTTTCTATCCCTTGTAGGAAAAGGAAGGCAATCATATCACTTCAAGACTCTTATGCAACTGAGAAATTTGTATTTGGTAAACTTTTTACATTATGTATTTCCTTGTCTTGCACATTATAATTGATACTCAGGGTATATGATGAATATTGAAATTACACACTTTCTCTGGGGAAATGGCTATGTGGAAAACCTGAAAGAAAGATCCACCATTTGTCTGCTGCTTTGCTGTTCATCTCTCAGCAGACTGGAGTGGCCTCCCTGCTTCCACCAGACACCTCTGAACACAGCACAGGATGTATTCTTTATATAAGAATGCAGCTTACAGAGTCGTTCATTTGCAGTATGGTGCAAAACACCTGGCCACATTAGTTCTGTTGTGGTTTGTCTGGGGTTTTTTTCTTACTTTATTGAATTCTTACCTTTAGCTATTATATAAACATTTTATTTGTTTTCCACTGCTTGGGGTCTTTTGTCTTTTAAGAATGCCATCTTGGAATGACAAACATTTTCCTGACAGACACAAAACTTTTAATTGGAATACTCCTGTCAGAACCAATTTTAACTGTTTGCTACATTTTAATACCAAACATTTCCCTCCATTCTGCTTGTTAGTGGAATTTAATTTTATATTAAAAGAATACAACTTAAGTTATTAATAACTTAGATTTCATTTTATCAGTATTAGATACAGACAAATTCTTACTACAGGTAAAGAGAAAATGGTATCTGAGCACATGGAATGTTTTGTTCACTCACCATGGATGGCATATACCAACTTTCACTGCTAAAAAGGCATCGTTTCCATGCTGAGATGAACTTTCTCACAAAGTTATCACACTTCTCCTTAAAGTAGATTCTTCCTTCATGAATAGGAATTCCAAACCAAGACTGCAAGATCTTTAGAAAACCTCTCCCTGTGCTTGAAGAAAGCTCATGTAAATACAAAATGATATTACACCACAATCGTAGCCTTGCTATTCTTTCTAGTACAGGTAGATGAAAGAGGGGACAAGGTGACAATATGAGATTATTTTCTTATTTCAGTAACGGAATTAATTTGATTTTGTTCACACCTTCATTGGATTTTGTTTTCTTGGACATATTAATATTTCCACACACATGCACTTTACACAAAGGACAAGAAGGGTCTAGTCAAGTAAGATGAAACAGACCCAGGGAAGGAGATAGAAAATGTCTTTATCAGAGACATGGATGAGGTATAAACAACTATCCTTGTATACACAAAGCTATTTTAATATAACATGTGAACTAAATTTTTTTTTTTAAATGCATGCTATCAAATAAACTTTCTACCGGATACGGCTACTTGTGAGTGACAAGATCTTTCATTCCATGATAGTTAAAAACAAACAAACAAACAAGAAACCCACAAACCCCTCAGCATATACCCCCCCAAAAAATGAGAAAAAAGAACCCCCAAATATTAAAAATTAAAAAGAAAATCTATTCAAGCTACTATTAAGTTTGCTATAAATAACAACAGATGGGAACTGTGGCTTTACCCAAAGTAAACGAGATCTCAGACAAAAGAATATCAGCACCACTGTCAAAATTAGTAAACAGGGAGTTTTTCCTGCAGTTCTAAGCCAATAAATTGCTGCCATCTATGTTTACGTGTGGCACAAAGCAGCAGTCAGTTTAGATAGGACAGTCATTATAGTGATGTATTTGAACCACCTGCTGTCATGAACCAAGGTGATGCATCTTATCTCGATGTAAAGCAATGTGCTAAAGTTTCTGCTAGAGCTTTTAAATAAACTGGTGATGTAGGTCAACCCCAGTAGACAGCTTAAGCACCACCCAGCTGCTTCCTCATCCCCGCCCCCTCCGCCCCCACCAGTGGGGAGAGAATCAGATGGGCAGAAATAAGAAAAAATTGTGGATTGAGACAAAGATGGTTTCATAAGTGAAACAAAGGGGCACGCACAAGTGAAGCAAAACAAGGAATTCATTCCCTACTTCCCATGGGCAGGCGGGTGCTCAGCCACCCCCAGGAAAGCAGGGCTCCATCACACGTAACAGTGACTTGGGAAGACAAACGCCATCACTCCCAACGTCCTCCCTTCCTTCTTCTTCCCCCAGCTCTATACGCCGATCATGACGTCATACGGTGTGGGATACCCCTGAGGTCAGCTGTGGTCAGCTGTCCTGGCCATGCCTCCTCCCAGCTCCTGCCCCTGGCAGAGCAGGGGAAGCTGAAAAGTCCTTGACTCTGTGTGAGCCCTGCTCAGCAACAACTGAACCATCAGTGTGTTATCAACATTCTAACGAAAGCCTCCCTGGGTTATCAGCCCTGTTTTGGTCGCAAATCCAAAACACATCAGCACAGCTACTCTGAAGAAAATAAACTCCATTTCTAGCTAAAAGCATTACAACTGGGTAGTCAAATAATGGGACATGACCTGTGTTATAGAACTAAAAACTTATTCCACTTTATAAAATACTTTCGAAAAAAGAGAAAAAAGGATTTTAGATATGTTTTATGGTCAGGATCTCAACTGCTCTATAATGATAGCCCAAGCATTTGTGGAGAAATTTTAAAGGTGTGGTCTAGATAGAGCATGCATAGGAGATACTTCTAATTTTCTATTTATCTGCATTTGGATATGATCATATTTTTTGCTGCTTTTTGGCCAACATCGTAGATGGCAAACCTAAGAACAGGTGTGTAGAACTTTATGTATAAACATCTTTAATTTCTGTCAAAATCTACAGATATCTTCTGATTCAGCTCTTAGGAATCTGTCCAACAACTTACCTTAAAAAAGATTTTTGACATCAATAATGCTCATTTTTTCCAAATACTATCAATACATGATACAATGATAAACAAGGAAATGTGAAGATAATTAATTTTGCCTCCCCTGCACAACAGCAAAGGTTTTAAAAAAATAAAAAACTGTCTCTAAATAGGATGTTACAAAAGGAAGAGTTGCTTCAATACTCTTGTAGTTGCTGCAATGAAGTGCTCACCATCAGATTTACTACAAGGCCTAATTAAGGGACTGATCACATATTTGCATGAAGAGCAGAGCAGAAATTGGCTTTGTTTAAGAGTCTTGACCTGATTCCCTGTTTCTCTTATAATTTTGAGACAAGTATTCTGCACGTGCCTGCCTTTGGCACCTTTTACTTCCCCTGCCACACTGACCTGTGCTTCACAAAGGAAAAGGGTCAAGTTGCCATGCTGCCCATTTCCTTTAAAAACGGAAACTAGTAGATTTGCAAAAGCAATTTTTCTATGCTGTTAATCATAAGAAAATCTTGGCAGGAATCCATGGGGAACAGAGACTCTTGTTCTAGATGAATAGGCAGGTGTCAATTTAGCTAGACCAATTTCCTGAAACAACTGCTTGTAAAAACTAAAGAAAGGACATTTATATAGCATTAAACTTAAAAAAGAAAACTATCCACAGTTTTCAAGAAGTAAATCCATAACTGACACTGACTGCTAAACTTCCAGAAAACCCCGGGACTGACACAGAGCTACGTGTATCAGTTTTGTCCATATCAGCTCATTCTATATGACTGTTTTTCAGTTGCCTCATGCTTAAGCATTTATTGTCAAAACAGCAAGAGCACAAAACAAAGCTTTAAGCTGTAAAATCTTATGGCTGGACACACCATTATAATCTTAGAGAGTGACAAATCAGTATTTATGAAGAGCTCACCTACAAAGAGTCCACAAGGAGGATCTAGATTTTCATTTTGGGAAACATTTCCAGGTAAAGCACGAAGATAAACCTTGCTTTCCCTATTACTCTGATTAGTAAAAGGAAATGTCTTTCTCATCAGTTCTGCTACAGATTCAAAATTGATTATACATAAAGTGACCCATTTGATGGCAGTTATTATAATTTCCCTGGTACTCACATAGCGTAAGAGTTCTTCTGATGCTTGCCCTAAGATCTGCATTTATAGAACACCATCTGGTACTTCACACTGATCAAGTTTTGCTGTTACCAACATACTACAAGGCCTTGTTTCCCTAAATATAGAAGTGTTAAAATTATCCACAGTGTTATTCATCTATTACACTGAACGAAATAGTGCTCCCACTGATTTGTGATTTTTTGTTATTGTTTTCTTAAAATGTACTCAACAGTATAAAATTTTGCCATTTCAAGAGAGTGTGTAATGACAGCTATACATAGATACTCTTGGACTGATGGTTTCAGCAGTGTCTGAAATATAAATTCCTAAGCAGCAAAAATAGAAATTCCTAGGTGACAGTTTGAAAATCAAAATTTTAGAAGGGCACATGATCAAAGCACATGATCACAATGAGGGTTATTTGCAGTTTTGTCACAAACTAGAATGCCATCTTCGTCAGAAGTCAGAGACACCAAAAGGTCAAAACAGAGAAAATATACAGTACTCCTTTCCACCCAGCACACAAAGACAGATGAAGAATCTTGGGTCCAGAGCTCTCAGTTCCGCACTTTTCCTCAGAAAAGAATTGAGAAAAGAAATTATACACAATGCTATTTCCTAAACTGCTAATAATACCACTCAGATACGTTGTGCTACGTACAGCAGCAGTCAGAAATTGGGATTGATATAGGCTGGAGAAGAGAACTAAACATACTGTGCTAGTATAGTCATGATGCATCCATCAACCTGGTGATACGAAATTAATTCAGAGTATTTAGTTGTAGCTAATCCAGATACAGAAGAATGCATGAACACAGAACCATAGAGAAACTTCTGACAAGTTGTAAATGGTACGACTGAAGTAAAAATAGCATAGAAGAAAATGAACAAGAGGTCAGCTTTTGAAAGGGAATACCAATATTACCATCCTGACAGGTTCCAGAAGTACCACAACACCAACAAGCCACATGCTAATTCCGTAAGAAGGCTACAGGAACGGATGTACAAATTGTCACTGAAAGACAAATACACAAGGGAAAACCAGGAAACATTCATGTTGAGATAATTTACAAAATGGAAAGTCTTGGGAGAAGAGAGGGCTGCAGCTATCGAAATCCAATCCAGAGACTTTGAAGAGAAACAGAGGGCAACAAAATAACACATTAGCCTTAGGGAGCACTGCCACAGGGGCTGAGAAACAGCTATGCCGGGGGAATTACTTTCAGTTATAGTAAGGCCCCTTTCTAATTTATGACAGGATTAACGGTCTTATAGTAAAAGATTCAGACTCGAACCACTTGTGGTTTTGTTTTGGACACTGTTGGCGATACGTGCCACAAATATATTTATCAGCCTATCTGCACTGACAGGAAATATGGGGGTCAGTTCATTCCAATGAGTCAGATAATCCTTTCTTATGTGCAAGATATTCTAAATTCTTTTCTTTGCCAGTGCAAACCTTTTCAAAAAGTACCTCATGTTTGAAAGCAGCTGAGCTCGAATGGCTTCCAACAGACAGGTCCCCTAAGTTGTTTTTGTTCTTTTCTCTTTTGAGTAATGATCAAAACTTGTGAGTTGGCTAACAATACACCTACAAGGAATGTCAATGCTTAATAACACAGTGTTGTTATCACAGTGTACAAAACACCCAGGATTATCTGTGATGGTAAGTCAATGAATTTTCATCTGATTAGTGATTTAATTACAGCTAAGAAATGGTTTCTGAAGTTAATCATAGATGAATGCTATTATTCCCATTTTATTCTTTAAAAGTGCTCTTGGTGAATTCAGTCTGATGTACATAAAAAATCAAAAAATTTATCACCACCAAAGTACAATGACTTGCTTTTAGACTTTTTTTAACATTGATTTAAAAAGGTCAATTTACATATTCTCTTTAGGCTAGTAAAGGATTATTTTTTTTAGCTCTAGAACAAGCTATACCTACACTGTAAACACTATTCACATTTTATCTAGTATTATACAGATGGGACTAACATACGATGTATGTTAACATTAGGATGTCACCATTTCATAGAATCATAGAATCACAGGTTGGAAGGGACCTCAAGGATCATCTGGCCCAACCTTTCTAAGCAAGAGCACAGTCTAGACAAGATGGCCCAGCACCCTGTCTGGCTGCATGTTGAAAGTGTCCAATGTGACGGAGTCAACCCCTCCCCTGGAGAGATGATTCCAGTGGGTGACTGTTCTCTTGGTGAAAAATTTCCCTCTCATGTCCAACTGGAATCTCCCCAAGAGCAACTTGTGTCCATTCCCCCTTGTCCTCTCCATGTGACTCCTTGTAAAAAGAGAGTCTCCATCTTCCTCGTAGCTACAAATTTCCTTCAATTAACCTTTACTGTAAGAACAATCTGAGCAGTCATTCAGGAAAAAGCACATAAGGGATTCACACCTTCAGGGTATGTAGGCAAGGCAAGGTTATAATCTCGTATCCTCTGACCTACTAGCTACAAGAATCACCACTATCTCCACACCCTACACATTACCCACATGCATGCTTATTGTGTGAGGCAAGACAATGTCTGTTGAGCAAGGGAGAAGAGGGAAAAGTACCACTGACATTGAGACATTCGTGTGCGACCCCATGGGGTACCCACATCAGAAGGTGCGCCTACATGGTATTTTGCATGAACAAATTCATTTCACTGGTATTTTGAGAAAGTTAGAAGCCACACTTACTACAATAAAAAAATGAGATTAGTTAGACCTCTGTGACTTCTAGTAAGCAATCAGTTTAACAGTATCCTCAGAAATAACTGTAACGTTTTGTGCCTTACTTTGGGGGTTTCCATCTTGAAAACAAACAAACAAACATAAAAAGTGAATAATTTAGGAAAATTCTCACTTCAGATTAGTGAAAATCATGATTATTTGGTATATAACTAAATGAATGACAATGATTTGAATGACCATCTTCTCAATCCTGGGGGTGTGGGGGTGTGAGGGGGAGTGTTAAGAAATTTCAAAAAGTATGCCTCAAATGCAGGAAATATAAATTAAGTGGAAAAAATGCAGCCATAGTACTTAGATTAATGAAATAAAGATGAAGAGTGAGATCATTGGTTTATTTTAATAAATGTACTATGACAGATCCGTACACTTCAGCTGAAATTGCAGCTCAGCTGTGCCTGGTGCTGCATGCTTTATGAGAGATCTCTTTCATAAAAGAGCTCTCAATGTAAGTAGATATGAATGTTAATAGATTTCCTGATCCCTCAACAACTTATCTTCCTTCTGGACAATAGTATTCGGATCTTAGTACAACGGCCTAACAAGTGTTACTACACTGAAGTGAACTGTGTCATTACACAAGCCACAAAACAGAGTAAGCAGTAGACTGGAATATACAATAAAAACTAAACAGTTAAATGAGGGAATACAGTAATGTGTCTTAAAGTAGGACAAAAAAGTAGTAAAAAAAAATCAGTAAAGGAAGTATGATTGAAAAGACACACTGGGATTATTTAAAGCACTTACAGCTGCCTAGATCAGTCAGAAAGTTAGACAGCCCCAGTGGGATATATTGAAATATCATTTATCATTTTTTGAAGTGTGAAGATACTTATGGCAGGTCTAGAATACTGTGTGCCTACTCACTGCACAATACTACAGGGTAAAACTGATATCAAAGACAAAAGACAAAGTAAAATGCAATTAAACAAAACTAAGACCTGCAGGTTTTAGTTATCATTTCATACCAGATGACCAGCATACTAAGATGTTTATCAATATTGTACACATGCATCTCAAATTTCCCCACTGCAATACATACAACAGGGTGGTGGTGCACAGCCCTACTCTAACTTGAGTCTGCGAACCCACTCAGGTGTTTATGTATCATGCATCTAGGAGCAAATGTCCTGTCCGGAATGCAAATAAGGGGACGCAGTGCCTGCCTCATAAAGAACTGTTTTCAAAAGAACAGCCCATCGGATCTTGTGTTCTGCCTCTGATAGTTTCTGATACCTGCTGCTTTCAAAGCGGAATGCTTCAGTAGGCTTTTAGTGGCCCAGCCAAATAAGTGAAAAAGTTGATGCTTGTGGTTCCCCAAGTTACACATCGCTTGTGCAAAGCCCTGCGTTATGAACTGAAGAATGACACATTCCTTCCTGTGAAAACGGAGATGATTTATAAGTCACTGACTATTTAAGTTATCTAAAAAATGCTTCTAGCAATATGATTGAATTATACAATCCCAAACCTCAAAACTCCGCATAATAAAGTCAGCTTTGTTTAGAATAGGATCCTTTCAAAACTGTTTACTATACAGGACAACACAGTTGCAAAACTGCTCTTCCAAGTACCTTTTCAGCTTTACAAGGGCACTATCAACCCTTCTTTTCTAATTTTAATTCTTTACACACACAAAAAACCAAACCCCCAAACTCCCCCCCAAAAACCCAACTAGAGGATTGTACCAAAATCTATTTGCTGAACAGCCAGCCGTGGATATTATTTACACTGCTTGCATTTTTTAAAAAAAAAAAATATATTCTTAAAAGTACAGAAGTACATGTTTAAATACATCTTACCTAGGAAACTCTTATGTTTGTAATACAATTTAGACTGATATTTATAGTAGTTTAATCACATGCCTCAGTGTTTATCTGAAAATGAGCAAGATGTTGCTTGTATGTTTAACTGTCATAAAACCCATCAAGCCTAGAATATTTCATTTAAAAGTATGAACATTTAAAGTTTCTATTTTTCTTCCAAAATAATAGCTTGGTATTCAATACTAAGCTATACATGACCTATAACAGCTTCAAAGGCAAGCTACAGATGGTGCCCCTTGACTTGCTTACACAAGAGACAGAGTTTGAGGTCGGCTTGCATAAATTACTGGCACGTTTGGGATCAGTCCTACCCGGACTCCCGTTTGTTTTGTGCTGATATATCTTAATGATTTAAATGATTGCAAAATCGCATACTTAAGTACCAAGACACCATTTTTCTGGTCCATCTTTCCAGTCAGTGGTATATGCTTCTCAGTTTGCTGAGTGCTACCGTAAAATAATCTGCCTGAAGTTAAGCGCCAATCCTACACTGAGGTTCCTAAAGCTGCAATACAGTCAGCCACATTTTCGGTTCTTTAAACTTGTAAGCTCATTTTTAAAATCGACTAGGTTAAAAATAAAGTAGTAACTTTTCTAATTTTACTGGGGGGGAAAAAAAAAAAAAGACTGAAATTAACATTTTATGTATGTGCCTTTTTCATTCTACTCTGCCCTGGTGAGACCCCATCTGGAGCCCTGTGTCCAGTTCGGGGCTCCCCAGTTCAGGAAAGATGAGGAACTCCTAGAGAGAGGTCAGAGGAGAGCAATTAGGATGACGATGGGACTGGAGCACCTCCCCTGCGAGGAAAGGCTGAGGGAGCTGGGCCTGTTTATCCTGGAGAAGAGAAGGCTGAGAGGGAATCGCATCAACACCTACAAGTATCTTAAGGGTGGGTGTCATGAGAACGGAGCCAGACTCTTCTCAGTGGTGCCCAGCGCCAGGACAAAGGGCAATGGGCACAAACCGAAGCATGAGAGGTTCCAGTTGAACATGAGGAAGAACTTCTTGACTTTGAGGGTGACCGAGCCCTGGCGCAGGCTGCCCAGGGGGGTTGTGGAGTCTCCTTCTCTGGAGATATTCAAACCCCACCTGGACGCAGTCCTGTGTAACATGCTCTAGGTGACCCTGCTTTAGCAGGAGGGTTGGACTAGATGATCTCCCGAGGTCTCTTCCAACGCTTGCCATTATGTGATTCTAGCAATTATTATCTAGTCCTTCAGGAATCAGAACTGGTTTTTATTAATTGCACACTGAACTTTGTCATTGATTTTCCTCTCTCTAGTAGGCAAATATCTGACAAATCCTAAATTTAAGCATGATAACAAAATAAAACAATTAAAATCTCCATTTAGCAAAGCAATAGATTCTTCTGATTTTTCAGGCAAAAAATCTTCCTTTTTCAGAGAGAAAGTAAAATTAATGTTCGCACAGCTTCTTCTCAAGGCTATCCCCATCTCTAAGACTAAACCCTGCTACCAACTAAGCCTTAGAAAAAGCCCTCTAAAACACTGCCCAAATAAAACAGTGCTCACAGCCAGGTTCTCTGGGCAGCCTACACTTTAGTAGACCCTAAAGTAACTCAAGAGTTTGATTGGATCCAATAAGTGCCAACAGAACAAAATAATCCAGCACAGGTACTGGTCAGGGCTATACTTAGCTACTAGACGTCTTTCCAGAGATGGATTGTCAGGGTTTCAGAAAAATCAAAAATGCAAAGGAACACTTCACTGACATAACAGACCAGGCCGGTGCACCGGAATGAAAAAGCAAAGAGTAAAGAGGAGGGAAAAAAGAAAGGAAGTAGAAAGGCCAGACTCTGAAGCCAATCAGTCCTTCTACAAGTGACCTCTTCTTGAGTAAGAATATGATTAATACTATGGCAAGATCATATCCTTGCCTAATATATTACCAAGAAACAAAGCATTAAGGAACAGCCCATTTCCAATACTGAACTCTCCTTGATTCTTTTTTCTCCTTTCAAGATAATACCCAGAATGAGACTAAAGGATAGATGTGGCCTAGCAGCCATGGGAAAACCAAGGAAAATGGAAAAAGTATGTCTGCAAGAACACAAAATTAAACATTTGGGTTTTTACAAGCTGTAGTAACCAGGAATATTAAAAATTTGTTTCCTTCCAAGTAACACAATTTCATTCAGGAGTGAAACACTTCATATATTTCAAAGCGCCATTCAGATTGATTTATAATAATTAAAATAACTGTTGTGTATCTGATTATTATTTGTGTTCGCATGTGTATAAAACCATACTTTTTTTTGTCAGGGCTACAGCTTTTCACTGAAATAATTATACTCTGCTGCTTCTTAACATAATTCCCCTCCAGGTATAAGCTAGAGAGATAATATTATTACTGTGGAATAACACTTAGAAGAACTGTACACTCAGGAGCAAAGAGCTGCTTCACTGTGGTGAAATAGATGAATTGGCACTACTTCTGGTGCAATCAAGAGATGCAATACTAAGTCTGCATCTATTACCATAGCATCAGAATCCTGCAATATCATTGTTGTAGCAGCCCTCTGCTATAACCGTATTTCCAGATTACAGGTAGAAAACCGAAATCAAAACACAAAAGGTAAAAACTGCAATAGGATTTAAGAACCTGGAATAAGACTTAAATGGAATTTACCTATTTAAGTCTCAGGATGCAAACTTAAAAGCTGTACCTAAAGGAAAAAACAAACCCGAGCGAAATCATGCATACATACAAATAGAAGAACCCAACAACTAATCAATTAACCAAATAATGAAAAAAAAAAAGCCAACAACCCCCAAACAAACCTGTTCCTATCTAAATTTTTGCTGTAAGCTTCTCCAGGCCTGGAGAACATTTATGCGGGTGTTTTATTTTCTTGGTGCCGAACAGATTGTGCTGTATCCCAAACCTAACTCCTGTTTTGATCCACAATCTATGTTTTCTACATATGTTTCTGCTTTCTCTCAGAAAAACATTCAGAGGGATTTTCTAGCTTGCCATGACCCAATCATGGCAACTGTGATACCTGCTCCAGTTTGAGCCCCTCAGCTAGACCCCTCCACTTCAGCGTGCCAGCCCTTTAAACTACTTGGAACTTAATCAAGACACAAGGCGCTATAAAACAAAGTGTCAAAACACCTTTCAATCCTCACGATAACAGCTCTTGCTCCAAGGACTGTTTATGTATTCAACCCACCAACTTCTGGGTATAAAATCCATGTGCAGTCTTTGGAACAGGGACTGCAGCTCCAGCCTTCCTCTGCAAACTGCAAACCCCGTGGGTGTCTCGCACTGCCCTAATTCAACTGGGTCTCTTCTCTACAACCTGAAGGCGTTCTTGGGGCCACCGCTATCACCCTCTTGCAGCCATGCACGCAGTTCTCAGCAACAACAGAAATATTCAGCTTCCTCATGTGCATCCTCATAAATGCTACTAAATTACTGAAAAAAATTTGATGTCCCTGCGAGTGTCCCATTTCAAATGAAAAGAGGAACTTTGGTTTTGATGCCCATCTCCAGGAGAGGACATAATCACAGGTTTTGAATAGAGGAATGTGTCTCCTAGCACATAGATATTAATTCTAGCTGGACCAGAAAGGGCTGTGATTTGCAACAAACTGCCAGGCCCCATCTCTCAGAGGAGAGCGCTACCTGCTCTAGACAGGACCAGAATGCCCGGTACTTTATGAGGAAGCGCACACAGGGCTCGAGTCTCTCCTGCAGGCAGCGGGTGCACAAAAGACCTTCACTGCAGTGACTAATTTTTGTTGCTCCAGCTTAGCTTCTTTGAGGATTTAAGTCTACATGACCTTGCCCAGGTCACATAATACTTTCCCGCACAGCGAGACGTAAAGGCTGACACCATAGTAACCCAAATCTCAGCCTGAAACCATGGTAACAGGATCCTCTTGCTTCAGGCATGCTACCTTAGGTACCAAGCGCAATTTCAAAATATTCAAATTGAAATAAAACTGCTTTCAAGCAAATCAATTTTCTGACACCAATTCCTTCAAATTATTGCAGCATAGATTTTAAAGACGGCCCATAGCTCCTATTAGAACCTTTAAGGCTAAACTCTTAAAAATGGTTGACCATTTATCTTGATGCATCAAAGAATGGGTAGTTAGAAAATTCTGTCCTAAAATTCCCTTGAAACAGTGTTACAGAAGGACACAAGGGTTTCCATCTGTTCACCTGTGGGTATTCTTAAAAGCCTCTTCTGTAGTTTCTCCTTTGATATAGAAAAATGCTATAGAAAGTACCACCAGTTGCGGAGCCTAACCAAAATGAAGAAAAAATTGGAAGAAAAAGCCTTTTTGCACTGACCGGCTCCTTTCATTTTCATCAATCTTTAGGTTATTTGGAGCACTAATAAGTGCAAGATTGCTGCTTCCAATTTCATTAATCTTAAGGTTATTTGTAGAAATAACAATTCCAAGATCTTTCTGACAGAAATGTGATTTTCATGTGATGTTTTTCTTTTAAGCAACCAGTAATGCAATAAAAAAAAAGAAATGTAACCTTATTCTTCAAGCTTTTCTGCAGGCTATATACAGATTTATGGCTGATATGCCTACATTTTGCCTGGCATGAATAAAATAAGGTGGGGATCACAGCACGTTGTGTCTCGTGGATAATCACAGAATCCTAAAAGCACCACATAGAGGTTTCCTAACCGAAATGTGTGGTGAGATGTGTATGCACCAGTAAAGAAGCAAATGGGTTAGAGAGAACAGTACTGGTCAGAACTGGGTTGACACCTAATTCTTCATAATCCAATGATCATTCATTCAAATGCAGAGATCATTTATATGAATTTAAACAGTTTGTTAATTACAGTGGAAGAAATTGTTTAATACAGCGACATTTTACGTACAGAATACAATGAGAGTTCTCAGTAACTTAATGCTAGATTGTTTTATAAGGTATTTAACTGCCTGACTCCCACTGAATTATTACAGGACATGTTGCCAGTAGGGGATGCCTTTTCCTAATGATAGTTGGTACATGTTTTTAAGCAAGAGAGTTTCTTTTAGAAAACAAATTTTAAAAATATCTAATGTAACTGTCAATATTTTATTATCCACATAAATGTCAAATGATTTTGTGAATATTACTATTTTATTGGCATTAGTCTTGTGACAACCTGTAACACAGGTTAATTATGCACTGCATAGTATTTCTCTTAATTAATTATGGCCTTTCTTCTTGATGAATGTCCTTGGCTTCTTATATTGTTAGAAAGGGTAAACAGGATCACACCACTTAACTTTATACCATTCATTTTAAAAGTACTTCTTTCTTCTTTCTCTTCTTTATATTTTTTTTAATACTAAATAGCGCTAATGCACACAGCCTATATGCAGACTCTAAATCAAATGCACAGAATATGCATCTGCAAAAAAATAATTCTTGTGGCAGAATACCCATTCTATAGAAGCAGAAAAAGATAACTTCAAATTCAAGTCCGTTTTTGAGTACAGAAGTATGATTTGCCTGTGCAGTTCATCAGGCTAAAATACCTGAAATGCAAGACCTATCTAAGCCTGTTATCTGGGGATATGGGGAAAATACTTTCTGTTCAGAAATAAGTCAATGAAAGAAAAATAATTTTTTTTTAACCCTATTTCCTGTTTGTCTGAAATGCATGCTAAGCAGCCAGGCCAGTCATTCAATGATATTCAGAAAGATCATTGGACTGAAGCCAACAGTATTATTAATATTATCATCTGATTAACAATAGCTAAAAATATCATTAATTCAGTAAGGTACTGGAATAATTTTTTCCCCTCACAGACTTCTTCTGTTCTATGCAAAAAAAAGTGAAAGGAGAAAGAGCATCCTCAGCTGCATAGCACATCCTGATGAGCTGGGATAAGGCTGGATTGTGCCCATCTGAAATATATGTATACACATACAGACAAATTTTGTGCAGGTATATACGCCTGCACTAAAACCATAAATAAAATATACTTCGACTGTGACCTAGCTCTTCAGCAGTACATACCCACTGGAGCTGAATCTGCAGAAAAGCCCTGTATGCAAAGGAACTCATTGCTATGGAGAGCATAAAGGGGTTCTCAGTTGAAAGATGATTTTCAAAAATGTTTCTTCTTCTGAGCATTACACTTTTATCCCTATTCCAAGGCCTACTGCAATTTGACTGTTTTTAACAGACCTGCCAGTACTACTCTAGTCAACAGCGGGAAACGAGCCGGACCCACATTAGTCACCTTGTGCTACAGACTGCAGCCCGCACGGTGTGCTGCTCCACTGATGGCGTGCCCTGGGAAGCTCATCACATTAGCTAACATTGGTGATTCTGCCTGCTGGCATCAAGATGCCTAAATAGTGTATGAATACATGGTGACCTATATATACATACCTATTAGTGGCTAAAACCCATCCCTCCCTCCAACTGGAATGACATTATACCCATTTGAGCTCTTTTTATATCAAATTTATTTGCAGGTAAACATGAAACAAACCTGATGATTCTCTGGCAAACAAGGTGTTTCAAGCAACAATGAATAGAAATTGCAATCTGACAGGTTAGCTCTTTTGCTCAAGTTCTGAAGCTGCTATTATGGTTGGAAAAACATTTATGCAAACTGCTCAGAAATTCGCTTTGGTCCACTGCGCATCCAATATCTTATTTCTCTGATGGAGTCTCATTTCAATGTAATCATATTCCCAGTAAAAATTGAATAGTGCAGGAACGGGAGATTCGACACAAGTTATTCAGTTCCAAATATATGAAACACTATTAAACCTGGCCATGGGGTTTTTCAGAAGGGGGAAGGGAATGTTTACTTGACTACATTTAAAATATATTTTATGTGAAATTTTGATTTTATAGTAAATATCCCTGCTGATCCCTTTGCTGCTTTCTTCTGTAATAAACATGATCTGGTGGAAACATAAGGCTTATTTCAAATCCTAAAAGGTAATTAAGGCTGAGACAGTCCAGAAAAAAAAAGATCACCAATGGTTCCTCTGTGCCTAAGGGAAGTTTTAATTAAAAGTCACAGGAGAATAATCTGCAAGAAACAAAAATGAGATGGCTGCTGCTAATTTGCCTGGCTCTCAAGCTGATAAACAGTAAATATGTAGCAACTGAAGTTACTGTGAGTTTGTTCATTTTAACACTTAGTGGGAAATCTGTTCCCTTGTCTTCTTCCTCCCAAGTGCTCCTTGGCAATGCAAAATCTTTGCTCTCCCAACAACGGGGCTGCAAACTCCACCACAGAAAGTATTTTCTTCCATAGCATATGCTGAGCCTTGAGTCCAGCGTTATGCATTTTCACCAGGCTGTCAATTCCTCGGGCATGAGGAAGGATTCCAGCTCATTGGCCACAAACATCTGTAAAAAAGCCCTGAAGCAACCCAGGTAAGGAAATCCCTTTTCCTCAGGCTGAACTGCCTGCTGAGGCTCTGCTCCAGCTGCTGGACACAGTCCTGGGTTCTCAGATTGCCCTGCAGAAAAAGGGCAGAGAACAGCCTTTCTTCGCTCTTTTTTTGAAGAGCAAAAGGAAAGGGGAGGATTCCTCCTATTTGCTCTAAGTTCTCTTGTCTTCATCAGTCAACAGCAATTTGCAGCTCTATGGCTCCACCAGGTCCCTCCAACAAGGGATGACAAATTTTTATCTTCTGGAAAAAGCAGACGGCCTTACCCTGTCCATGCTCCTGTTCTAAGCCCTAGGCTTACAATGATAGCACAGAATGCAGGTTTAACAGCGTATATCCATCTGCCCACCACAGATGACAACCTCAAGACCTACAGAAATGACTTGTTAGCCCTTCTGCTCGTGGCCTGCAGGAGCCCTGCTAAATGTTAAATCAAGAAACTTGAGAGAGATCTAGCCTTCACTGCAGGAAAATGAAGTACGGTGTACTATGTGCATACAATTTCCAAAGCCACGTTAATTTACTACCTAGATGAGTAACTGCCATATATTTCATTTCTTTCCTCCAAATGGCAAATTTCATCATAAGTGAAAAGTGACCATTTATATTTGCTCAGAGATCTTACCCCAACTTTATTCTAACCAACTGGCATCAGATAAAATCTAGTAAAACAACCCCTTTTTCAAATTCATGTTTAGTACTTTCCTCTCTGCATTCACGACAATGAAAATCACATCTATTTTGAGTTTTCTTCTTGTTACACAAGTAACAATCTCTACTTCCTTTATCTACATCCACAGTAATTTTGAATTTTAACAGGAGGGCAACTCCACTTATAATTCAGACATTTCCAGATAAAATGAGCAGAAAATCAGTTCTTCCCACAGTGCATGCTGAATTGTGCTATTATCCTACACACAGCAGGTGCCAATTTTTACAAAATCATGAAGTGCCACAATTATAAGCAGAATTACTTGTTAAAATTTAAGAAGCAGATAAATGGCAAACAGGACTGTTGATTATCCAACAAACGTAGAAAAAAGGAAAAATACCTGTGTCTGATGAGACCAGTATATTATTTTTTGTTCTAAGGGGCAAGATGTGTTTCTTCAAAATGTAATGGTTGCTTCAGAATATTTTTAGACTATTATTTTAAGTGTTTCTTAAGTTACCCATATAAGCATTTTTCCTCTGAAACATTTACAGATACTATAATTAACTATTGTGGCACTGAAAACCAGAGATGCTAAGTCCACTTACAGTGCTTGGTAGCTATGTTTTGAGAAACCTGAGAGGAAAGCAAAGGGGCAGTGTCTGAAAAGTGTCTCTGCCATACTTTCTCTCTAGTTAGCTATTGTTCTTGCCTTCCAGCCGTAAGACATCTTTCACATGGAAAGCCCTGATTCCAGAACTATCTGCACGGTGCAAAATTGATACAGCCTTTTGAAAACATTGAGAATAAGGCAGGCGTGACTGAGCTAAAAGCCTTGCTGCTGCCTCTTGTCTACTGTAACCATTGTCCATTTGACAAAGCTGCAAGTTTCCTAAGACACAAGGGAATACATGCAAAGACAGTCAGAAGCGAAAATTTTCTCTTTCTTAGCAACATTAGTAAATCATGCCTCGAGTATTTTTACTCATTCAACACCCACAAGAAATGAATCAACACAAGTTAGAGGTAATATCAACAGAATCACGCCACCAGGTACCTGCCCTATGACAATTGCCATAAGCCTCAGCCTCCTGCCCTGCTTCCCCTTGCATCGCTCCCACCTGACCTTTCAGCTCTAAAGGGCGGCCCCTGCCTGACAATAAAATCTCTGCTGCTGACTTTATTGAAATATCATATATCCATCTTAGGTACACGATTATATGCAAATACATTAATGCTGCCCCTGAAGTCTCCAAGAATGCTCTAATGCCTAAGCTATCACAGTACTTTACGCCTTAATCTCTCTGCCTTTACCAGCAGTCGCCTCCTATAACCAGGTCCAATGGAGCTCCATTTTACCATTTGTTTTGGTCATCCCCACTATTCCTACTAGAAGGACGGAAAGCGCTTCTCCGTGTTTCCAGTCTCAGCTGACTTCTGTCCAGAACAAACTGTTCTGGTGAAGTCAGACCCCTCCCCTTCTGTCATTTTAATTTTATGAGATCCTAATTTATATGTGAAAATTTTACTAGCTTCAAATTCCATTGCATTTCATGCCACTAATTTTTATTCTCTGTGTATTATTTATAGGTGGTATTGCAGCCTATGTCCCTGTTTCCAAAAAAGTGAATTTCCCTACCATTAACTAAAAAATCAGGTGCTAGAAAACAACACAGTTGCAAAAACTATACTGAATATAACACTCTGAAACTTCCTGATCCACTACTCTGCTTTTAAAGCCACTGTATATGCTAGAAACTCTTATTATAATACTTTGACAATTAGCAAGGCTAAGTAATGTAAAAGCCATTTTGCTACAATTTATCACCATCAATTTAATGCAGGAGGTGGCACAGACCAAAGTCCTATGTATTGTAATGACACATGACTCAATGACTTTTTTTTCTTCTACAGCGGAAACATATAGGTACATAAGATACACGTATATAAGTATACATAAGATGGTGAAACAGGCAAAAGAAGAGTACAAACCCTCCATAGGATTTTAACCATCCCCTCTGAAAGTAAACATTATGGTATTTACGGGAATAGATTTCAAGCTAAACTGAAGTCCAATACAAGATTTACAGATACAGGAAAAAAATGTCATTGTGGAACAGATCTGCAGCTCACTTCCCTGCTTCTGCTACTGGCTGTCAGATGCTTTCAGGGAACTCTGCCAGAACTGCCTTTTGGATACACCCCCCCCCGAAGTGCTTAATTACAGACTTTCATGCCCACTGAGGAAGTTTTCCCTCTAACCTCCATAAGAAGGAAACTGTTTTAATCCTCTAGCACACTGTAAAAGAACTCAAAAGGACAAACACCATCCTGAGCTCAGGTTAAAGCAGTTTTTCAAATAACAGTTTAGCTCATTTTCATGCAGTCAAGTTTTAAAAATTCTGCAAGACTCAAGGCCAGGAGACACTACGTAAAGAGAGTATTTGTGTCAACATTTGAAACGGCTGACCATGCACGTAACATGCAAAAACTCTAAAGCTACATTTGCCAGTATGGGTGCGCCTGTAAACAAGCATGTCAGCCAGGTCCCTTTTTAACCGAAAGATGGATACCTGATGCTGCTTAAGGAACACACATCGCAAAACTGAGCTGCTTAGCTCTACATGAATTTGATAACACAGAACTGCAGCTTCCTATATGAAATGCAAGCTAAGCAATAGAGGTCCACAGAGAACACCCAACACATTTACTTTCAGTCGCCTGCCGTGTAACACTTTGGGATGAGTAACTGTGGTGGGTTGGCCCCATCTGACTATCCCTCTGTTTGGTCAATCCCCGTCCTCCCGCGGTACAGGGGAGGGACAGGAAGAACGAGAGCAAGGAAAACTCCTGGGTCGAAATAAAGACAGGGAAATCACTCACCAGTTACTGTTGCAGGCAAAGCGTATTCACCTTGCACAATTTAACTTAATTTATCGCCAATTAACATAAATTATTTCTCCACCTTCTTATCACCACAGGTTACACTCAGTCCCCAAGTGTACAGCTTCATCTCTCAAGTATATATCTGCCATTATTATACAGTTTATATTTTTCCTGGGAAAGCACAGAAAACTACTGAGCTTTCCACTGTTCCATGGTAATATCAATTTGTGTGTGTGACTTTGGGGTTTTTTTTGTTCATCCACTTGTAGTCTGACAGGAATGAGAGAGGCAAATATCTTCAAGCAAAGCAATTTTTAAAATAAAGAGACAGATTACTCATATCTTTATAGACAGTTTGCAATGAATACACAAAGGAAGAGAGAATCTGACAGAAGTAGTGAACACAGTCCTGAAAACTGGGAACGCAGTGGAGGAAGAAGGCTTCTGGTCTACCAGAGCTGATACCTTAATTAGGCAATTATATCTATTAAACATTGACAAAGATCTAGGCCTAGATAAATTACAACCAAGAGATCTGTAGAAAAGTGGTAAGGAGAAAAGGAAAGCCCTCGGCAGGATTTGTGATAACTAACTAAGGAAGGAAGGGAGTATAGGAGAACTGAAGTAGCAGTTAATGCAATTTTTTTTTTTACTTTATAAGGTTCCAAGACCCCAGAAAGCCCAAGCTTCTTATTCTGGACTCAGTTATGCAGAAGACAGAAATTGTTAAACCTGATTTAGAAAAGCATGACTTAGAAGACCATGATAGCAGGCTGAATACATAGAAAAATGATATCATGATGGACAAATCTACTTGAATTCTTCTAATATGTTACTCACCCAGAGACAATAGCAATGTAATGGACAATTTATCTGGAATTCAGATAGTGTGCCACAAAGCAGATTGATTTGAAAAGGTGGCGAGCATGTATTTGAGAAGAACTGACAAAACAAATTCAAATAGATTCAAAGACACATATCGGAAAGAAGGAGGCCAGCTGCTGAGTGTGGAGTAGGGAACCGGAGCTGCTGGGAACATTACAACTGACAAGTTTAGATTATTTTCTAGAGTTGCAACCTTGGAAATATTATGTTCAAAATTATTACATTTGCTGATGCACACAATTTCTAAAGCAACAAAAACAGAGGAGAAAAAGCAAACAATTTCAGAATGACCTGAATAATTTAGGTTTATAATCTTATTCCTGGCTCTCACACTCCGCTCTAAAACACAGTGAGAGCAGGCACCTAAAGTAATTCCACAATACTGGAAAGTGACCATGGGGAATACATGTAAGTGGGAAAAACAAGCAAGTATTGTGCTTAACACAAAAAAAATCATCTTCTAACTAATTACATAAAAAAGCAAACAAGTTGTGGGGTATTTACCATGAAAAGTGTACAGACAAGAAGCAGAAATTATTCTAGAAATGCACAATGGGACATCTTTTAAGAGGATCATAGCCATGTTGAGTAATGACCAAGAATGTTGTTGAGCAGTTTCCCTCTTCCAATATTGGCTGATAAATCTCTATAAAATAAAATACAACTTAGATTAAATGCTCAAGAATGCTGTGTTTTCTGTACATCAAAGATTTGTGTATCCTGTCCAGAAGTGAGCCAGCCTCTGACTCAAAATTGTAACGACTAATACTTTACCTTCTATACTTTGGATGAAAATTGTAATTAAGGTTTCATATAGGGTTTGATTCTACACGGAGCTACAAGTTTGGGGAGAGGATTTAGTTTTGTCCAAATTATACAGGGATTAGATGAGAGAGGAATGAGACAGAGAAAAGAATAAGATTCAGATCTTTAGCACCATAGCTTAGAGAAAATTAAAAAGAGTTATAGGGAAGATAATTTATTGGGATTACTAAAGAGAAAGCAAAAAATTGATGTAAAAAACTGTCTGTGACTGGAACTAATACAGAAGAAAATACGTCAGCTTTTCTAATATAGTATAACACATGGAGTACCCATCCTTTAAATAAATCCAGCATGAGAATAAATGAGGAATAGTGGTTTTAAGATGAAGCTGAGTTTGTAGCTGGAGGAGGAGGAAGGTTGGTTTGGGGGATTAAAAAAAGTGGAGATATATAAACTAATCTGTTTCTCTGGGGGAAAAGGCATGCTTTGATGAATCTATAGTTTTATCTTGTCCTATAAAGATATTACTGTATGTTTCTAATTTTTATGTGGCAAGACAATAGGATTTCCTGCCAAAGTACCACAGAAAACAGCCAGTTAGCTGATTTGAATGGCCTGAGGCAGAGCCTCTGACTGTGAAATGAGGAATTCATTAACTGCTAGTAAAAGGCTTCAGTCAAAAACATTTTAGGGGAGATTTTGGATTACTGGATTTGCAACTTCACACATATAATTGTATCTTTCATGTTAATTAAATCCTTGTGCCATTCAACTTTGATTCATTCAGTAATTGCCAAGTATCAGAGTGGACAATCAGAAGAGAAGGTTTAACCTTCACCAGACACCATTAGCATCCAAGTGGCAGCATATGTTAACTTTTGCTTTTAGGTGAATATTCAGGTTGCATATATATGTGAGTCTGCTGATTTTACTGTTTATTATGTCCTTACATTCACTGGTAAAGCTTACAGTGATAATTTTGGCAGAGCTGTTGCCTAATGACTTTCAAATATAATTAAAAACATATTTCGATATAAACTGTATTGCCAAAGTCAAATATATACCAGCTAAGTGAAATTAACCTTCAAGTGATACTTGAATAACAGTAAACCACAAGGGTATGTAAGAGATTAGATATACTGTAGTTTAATTATGTTACAATAATTCACCTCATTAATCTCCTAGGAAACAATAACCACAACAGTTAAATACTGTAATTAACAAACCCTATTTCAAACTTAATTTTAATTTTATACGACTTTGCAATATTATCCTGTGCAATTATATAAAAGACAAACAAAAGATAAAGCAAATATTAAGTTCTCTGGAGAAGACATCAACAATATCCTCACCTCTTCAACCTGTGACAGGAAAGAAACAAGGCCAGCACTACTTTGATTTATTTCTGTCCCAGTCTATGCCACAATGGCTCCACTTCATCCACAAATAATCTCAGGATCTATCAATTCACAGCTTCTGCTAGGTCACAAGTACTCTAGACATTTCTGGTTCTCTCTGCTATCAACATTCCTGATTCAAATAACACTTCCCTGTGAGGACTACCAGTTTGGATAACACACTGTAGCTTAATGATGGTGATTTAATGTGCATTTTGGTTTTTTTGCCCTTATGTTGGACTACACAACCGTTTCTAAAATTATGCAGAAATAAATCTGTCTCTGTCACCACACTTGCCAAAGGCCTTAAAAAATCCCCAGTGCTGCTTTAGCTACTCAGTGTTAAAATTGCTATCATAGGCACTGAGAGGAGCACACAGCGATCTTCATGGATCACAAGATCCCACCATATACACAAAGAACATTTCTCCAAGCCTGCAATGCCGCTGCCTTGGGGCAGCATGGGGAAGCTGACATTTTGTGTCAGGAATGCTGTGTCCCAGAAAACAGGCAAAATGCGCAAGAAAATTCTGTAGGTAAAAACACAGCTACAACACGAACGCCTGAGGATTATTGTCTTACATAGGGCTCTCGGGACTTGGTCGGGAATCACAGATTTAATGTAGACTGTACCTATAATGTAGGTACATGGAAAAGGAAACTGATACAAACAAACCACCTCAAAATAGCAAGGTAAGCCTGGCACCTTCAGCATTAAAACTCAGATGGTATCGATATCAGAGAAACGAGTTCAGCGTGGAGTTACAGGAAAGCAGCCCTCTGCTGTATCAACAGACACGGAAACATCGGTTTCTTGGGGATCTTTTATCTGTTTACAAGATAAGTAGAGTTAGTCTTTTTATTTAATAAGCTCACTGTCTAAGTTCATAACAACTGCAGGTATCCTCCATGTGAATTAAGCCAGACATCATTTAGTTTACAGCTATAAATCAAAACCTCATTTAAAAAAAATTCTGTGTAGATCATATTCCTCATTCAATTATAATGCCAAGTAAGAGGGAAAGTGTTTGTCTTGATTACTTTGATTTTACCTTTTTAACAGGTGCCATGTTTATTCCACAAAACTTCTGTGAAACTACACTCTGATTACATAGTTTCAGCTTTTTGACCTTTTTTTCTTCATAACTCTCCAAGGAGAAAATGAGATATCTTTATAAAATCAGTTAATAATAAACAAGACGTTCATGTTCTCATAGAACAAAAAATAACAGCGTTGAGAAAGCCATGTTCAAAAATATAAATGTTACAGAGAGAATAAAATTCATTCATTTATAACATTTTTCCATTAAAACAATGTAATAACCACTGAAGTTCAAATGATATATGAGTGTCTCCTTGAAGAAGATATTCTGTACATCTGATAAACCATAAATACTAGAGAATGTTCCTCAGGCAGAACAAGCACATCTTTGCATGATCCTGGAAAATATACAGTGTATATGAGGATGAGTTATGAAGGTGAACAAATTTAATATATCTAGTTGCCTGGTGGACACCCACAATCTGCAATTTAATCATCCACAAGTTATGGTGTGTTCATAATTGTATTAGACTCTGAAATAAGGCAAGACTGGTTTTATTAAGCTTAAAAAATAGCCCACCTTTTCAGGTTTATGATAATTTATAAAGGAAACAGTAGTTACAAACAAGGTGAATTAAAGCATTAGAGCTGCACCGAACAAAAAGACAGTATATTGCAGACAGATTCTTGAATCCACAATGTAAAACAACATTTTTATCATTGTCATCTTTTATATACTCCAGATTTATACATGGAGAAAAACCCTAGTACTGTCATTCCGTAAGACTGGCAAGATTTTTATTTTTTTTCCTGCAAGCTATTCTTAAGAATACGAAGACTTTCAGAATGAAAAAGAATTGATCAGTCTTGAACCTCTACTTAAAAACTAGAGGCACAGGCATTATGCCTACAGACCCAGATCCTGGCAAAATTAGATTATATCAGAATCTCTATTTTATATAAAATAGTTTAAAAATCACTGAACTAGATAGTGAAGGTTAACTGCATACTTTGGTGGCTTAGACACTCACCTGGAATAAAGCACAATGATTTTCTAGCTCTTTTTTTTTTTTCAGTAAACATTTCATTACTTAGAAGAAAAATGAAGCAATTATTTCTAGAAAGACTGAGAGAGATCATACTATAATAATACAGGCTGGTGCACATTTTTGGAAGTAACAGACCTTGGTTCAAATCTCTACTTTGAATTAAGCAGACATTTAAACATGATCCTCCTATTTCATATAAAATAAAACAGTACTAGCAACAGAGACTAAAGGAGACCCTTTCTTCACATTACATCTGATCATTTTGTGATTTCACAGGGAAGATTTTGGTTAGAAGGAACAGCAGCAAAAGTCGCTTTAAGGAGCCAGACGTTTATTTTCTTTGCTTTAATCACAGGTGCATTTGCTCTCTTCAGGGGAGGGAAAAGAAGGCTATCAAATAGAATTCTTCATTCAAGTCAAAATTATATCTTTCAGACTTTTTGTGTTATCAATAAAAATTATGAAGAAAACATTATTTCAGGTTGATTTGAACCAATCCTTTTTCCATTTTCAGCATTAACACAGAGCCAAAAGGAGGGGAAAAGAAGAAAACAACAGAAAAAACGCCCCATATTCATTCATGTAACAAAGTTCACGGGGCTCTGACTCTGTGTTCATGTGGGTGAAAAAAGGGGAGATGCAAAGGGCACTTGAGGGCATCCTTCCTTGTTTCACTGGTTCCTGGATTATTATTTTACCCTGAGGATCAAAGTGAAATTGAAATAGGAGGAAAGGGAGAGACCTGCAGGATGGCAAGAAATTGGCCTCATTCACAAAAATTCAAGCGAGGAACTGTTCTCTGGTTTTATGAGTAGAGGAGGGCTTTCCAACCCTCTTGGCTTGCACAATCCCCTTTCTGCTGGAGATTCAGGTCCTCACCAGCCCCCTTGTTAACAGGCCTGAAATCTCTGTGTGACAAGGGTTGGGCAGAGCTGAATGAAAGGCTGGGTTACTCTCAGTACACTTTTAGGCAGACATTGAAAGCAAAAATTCTGAAAGTAAAGAAAACAAAGAGGTCTCGATTGATTTCTCTCAGCAGTGGAGGAGAGTTTGACAATGGTTCTGATTTTCTGGTGTCTTTTGCAAGAGGGATAGGCGGTTCATATAGATATATATTTTTAAAAGAAGTCTGAGCAAATGAAACCTAGTAACTCACCATTCTTTACCTAAAAGTGTTTATAAACATTTTCAAGCATGGGAGAATGTACTGATCAAAGACAACAAGCATGTAGCTGTGCAGCTTTATCACTGTCTTAACCAGAAGAAGCACAACAAAGTCTGTAACACGGAGAGGTCTCAAACATTGCCTGGGGAAAAAATTAATGGTATCACTGTACACATGGTGCCTTGGTGCCAGCAACCTAATTTCGTGTCATTACTCTGTTTACAATTACCAGTTACAGAATTTATATTTGGTATGAGAATAGTCCAAAAGCAAAATATTATCATTATCTGTACTTACTTATTGCATTAATTCTGTTGACACCTTGAGGGCTGCATACATAGAACATTTAAAGCCAAGGAAAAGCAGCACAGGATTTCAGGTAAAAAACCAAAACAGTGCAGAACAGTGTTATGGAGTACTCAGTTCTTGTCAAGGAACAAATAGAATAATGATACACCATTTGCTATATTGATCCAGGGATGGTGCTCAGCCATCTTGCTTCTTCCAAGGCAAGTTATAAGAACTGGTATACTTCACATTTGTGAGAACAACCATGAAATCACTGCCTATGAAAAGCAGTATTTCTTATAAAGCATCCTAGACACAAGATATTCTTTGTTCTAATGCATGGTCACATTGGTTACTGGCACCATACTAAAGCCTGATGCTTTCTCTTTAGCAAATTATTAACATATCAAGTAAATCAAAAATTAACAGCAAGTAAATCTCAGCCCACATAAATCTACAGGCCCACATGGAATCCACTCCAGGGCATTAAGAGAAGTGGCTGACGCTGTTGCATGGCCACTGTCTATAATCTTTGAAAAATTGTGGAGATCAGGGGATGTCCCTGATGACTGGAGGAAGGCATAAATCACATCCATCTACAAGAAGGGCCCAAAAGAGGACACAGGAAACTACAGGCCTGTTAGTCATACCACACTGTTCAACATCTTCATAAAAGCACTATCACCAAGTTTGCTGCTGACACTAAACTGGGTGGGGCTGAGGTGGACATGTCAGAAGGGAGAGACAGACCTGGATAGGCTGGAAGAGCAGGCTAGCAAGAATGCATGTTTAACAATGACAAAGGAAAGGTCCTACACCTGGGATGAGAAAACCAAAGAGCAGAGTCCAGGCTTGGATCTGTGTGGCTGGAGAGCAGCCTTGCTGAAAGGGACCTTCCTGGTGTACAAGCTGAACATGGGTGAGCAGTGCTCCGCTGCAGCAGTGAAGGCAAATCAGATCCTGGGCTGCAGCCAAAGGGCTACTGTTAGCAGAAAGGCATCATAGTATTCCAGTACTTAACAGACAGCTACAGAGAGGACAGAGGCTCTTTCTTACAAGAAGCCACATGGAGAAGACAAGGGGCAATAGGCAGAAGTTGCACCAGGAGAGGTTTCACCTTGATATAAGAAAGAATTTTTTTTACAGTGAGAACTGCCAATCACTGGAACAACCTCCCCACGGACATGGTAGAGTCCCCATCACTGGAGGTTTTCAAAACTTGACTACACAGAGAGCTAGATAATCTCATCTAGGCTCCCTTTCCCACAAAAGGCTGGACCAGATGATCTTTCAAGGTCTCTTCCACCCTGGGCTTTTCTACATTTCTGTGATTATTCCCTCAGAAGCTAGTCAATAATAGTATGGACTACATTCTTTCAGATGCTGCAATAAAAAGAAAGGTAGCTAACATAACATTCCTGTTAACTCCGAAGTCTTCTTGCTCTATTACCGGTGAAAGCTTTAAAAAACCCACTGTAACATAAAGCCCTCTCATTCCTCCCCAGAAGACAATCACATAACAAGATCTATAATAAAAAAAGGAAAAGATTAATTGGAGAGTTGCCTTGAGAGACCAAATGTTCCAGACCTGACAGTTTTATAATGTAAGTAATTAGGACAACATTATGAGTTATGTTATCAGAGCCAGCAGCATGATCAGCAATTGTTTATATTTCAGGGTCTATTCATGAGTACAGTACACAGAAAGTAGAGCACTAAAAGCAGATGAAACAGATGTTGATGGAATAGAGCTGACTTCTCAGCTGAAAGCTGTTCTCACCCTGCCAATGCCTTCAATTAATTTATCTTCAGTAAAAGAAATGTACTGTTCAAGAAAAAGAAAAGCAAGTAAACTGTTGCCTATCAACGCAGCCTGTAGAAGTTAACACACAATGGACTTCTGCAGATGTCAGATGAAGTCAACTTCTTTTGCAAAGCAAAAATTAAAGATGAGAGAGAACACAGCAGTTCAGGGGTGGGGAATAATACAATAGTTTGCACTAACCTCCACTCATTTCTACAATTCAACCTGAGCTACTTTTCTGCTAGTTTTCTTCCGTGATCTTGGTTTCAGTGGGTGAATGCACGTGGCTCCCCCTCTTGGCACATGGCTGCACAAGAATTGAAAAGGTAAACAGGTGCCTAAACACCCCAAACTGAGAAGGTGGGTGCCCCTGAACTGGTAACGCTAAAGCCAATGACCATTTGCCACATTAAACAGTAAGGAGGGAATTACTAGAAGGGAAAAAAGAAGTCAGCTTGAAAAAAACCACCCAAGAAGCATGAAAATTTGTTACAAAGGAGAGAGAGAAGAGGGCGATATTATCAGCCTGATAATAGCTTGATATTTGCCAGAAGTAACGCCAACAGCATCAATACTGCCACCTAAGACTGAGGGAGGTGGGGGCTGAACCCCACAACAAGAACTGTGAGAGGGGTGCATGCCAAACAGGGCATGTATGTAAGGGGGAAACCTGTAGGGATTAGCTATAGAAGAGAGTTTAGAAATTTGTAGGTACATGTTAGGCTTTCACAAGTGCTAAGTATTGTGGTTTCTCTATGGTATGGCTGATTGTTTCTGAATGTATGCCATTAATAAATCAATAAACTGCTTCGATCGCACTTTGATTTAAGAATATAAATTGAAGTTTTCCTCTATGACAGTTGTTTTTTCATCAAATTATAATATTTACTTATTTAGCTTTCTTTTATTCTTACTTCTGTACCTGACTGAGACCATAACTGGCATCATATGTTCAAAGAAATTAATTTCAGCTGAACTGAAACCTGTTTTGCAATCAATTCTATTTTTAGCTTTGTCAAATGAAAACGTGGCAAACACCATCAAAACGATCACAGATATAGTAAAAACATGGGAAGCTTATAAAACCAAAATTATAAATATTACACATAAGTTGTCTTCCATCACATAAAATCAGTGCCATATATCTGTTCCCAAATCACATGAAAAATTCTACAAGTGCATGCAGTGCTTCCCTATAGCAAGAGTAAACATACCATCACAGGTAAGAAACAACATACCGCAAGAATAAACACAGGCTGGAATGCACTCTATCCAAAACCCATGCATTAGGGGACAGTGATAATTCCACAGAGGCACCAAGAAAGAAATTACCATTCTTTCTCAAGTTACCTAGTATGTACAGTGGGAAAGATAAGAAGCTGAACTTCCCTTTCACTTTGCCATAGTTTTCCAAAATCTTGTGTCAAATACCTGCTTTTATCCTTGATGTGCCATTGGCTTGATGGATTTTTATCACGATATACTTTTGATAAAATGCAAGAAGCAAGGGCAAGATTATTGTTTAAAAGAGAACATCCCCAAGCTCCTTAAAAATTACCCTTTATAGCCAATTATTTTATTTCTGTACCATGCAACAGTAGTCAGAAATTACATTTAGAAGCCTACTCTTTCAGCAGTAACACAGTTGTCATACGGAGAAAAGAAGCATAGAACATTGTTACTACATTCCCACTGGGAAAAAAAAAACCAGCTCCTAATATCACAGATTACATTGATCATGTAGTTTTCTATTTGCAACAGAGTTTCTATTCCAACCTTGGCCTCACCATTTCTCATATCTCAACAATCAACTGAAAAAGAGAGTTATAATACCAGAGGGAGAATTAAAAAACAAAACAAACCCAACCAAAAAAAACAAAGAAGAAACTTTAAAAAACCCCACCACAAAAATAATCCCTTACTGGAAAAGCACAACTACCCAAAAAGCAGCTAATTTAAGTTGATTTGGCAATTAATGCTCCAAAATGAAAAGAGGATAGAATTTACAGCTTTATTTTACATTTGAGAAAAACTTCAGAGAAAATTAAAACACGAGTTTTAATTATTAAAAGCTGTCCTTTCTTGCAAAATATTCTAGTAAAAATGGTGATATAAGCAAACTCCTTGGGAAAATACATGTTTAATGAAGAACTTCTATGAAAACTACATTTTAAATCATCCTTCTGATATATTAGTCACTCTGTCTAAACTTATTAACAACCTCAGGAAAATATTGGGGAGGGGGAATTGATATTTTTTAAGCTGCAGGAGTAACATAAGAACCAGCATCTTCAGGCTGAGCAGAGGTGAGAGACAGAAATTGTTTGTAAACACATGCATGGACAGTTTAGGCAAAGAGATATTTAGTGCTTGTTCAGAGAAAAGATAAGCCTATAACAATTATTTAAGAGAAAAGTTTGCATAACCTTTACTTACCACTCATATGGAAACAAGCCACATTTCCAAACTTGTGCTGTCCCACAGACTTCAGTCCCATGGTGTGAGGTGTGCTTTGGTGTGTGCACCGTGAATTCAACTGAGTTGTTCAGATATGCAGTGCTACACTGCTCCTGAAGCACTGCACCAACTTGGGCTGGGATATTCAGGGTCAGGCAGGATCAAACTGCTAACTGGCAGCAAAAAGCAAGCTTTCTCTTTATGGCACACAAAAGAGGAGCGTTGCTTAAACTGCAAAATCTTTCCTTGTCCATGCAGCTGGGACAACCTGGCCACATGAGTCCTAGCTCTGCAACAACTGCTGCTCACCCTGAACCAGGCTCTAGGCTAACATCCACGTCTCTGCTACATGATCAACGCTTTCTATCAGCCCGCTTTATCAGCTTGGTTTGCAGAAAATCCTGAACTGGGTGAAAAAGAATCATAAACAATTTATGGGTTTGGGCAGGGTAAATTTCTTTTCACCTTTCTAACTGATGAGACAATTTACACTCTTTAACAAGTTACTTATGGTAACTCATGACAAGTTTTAACATTCTCATCTATGTCTAGCGCGGAGGTTGATCTTTGACTTCTACTAGAGCCATTAAAGAGGATATCCAAGTGGATAAATACCTTTTTACACCAGGTATATACATTTTCTTATCAAAATATTGTAAATTGATTTTTGGTTCCAGAAAATCAGTTCCTAAACAGCTGCGTCAATCCTTGCATTACAGATGGAAAAAAATATCAAGGGAATACACCTCACAACACCAGTATAGCTTTGTTATATAGGTGAACAAAAGGTTCAAAATTATTTAAACAAAGAAAAGTAAATAATGTAGCAAATGATTCATCTCAAAAGAATACTACTGTAACCACTGAACAATTACAAGCACCGATATTTATTAGTATGCAAAGAAGCTAAATCTGTTTTGCTTCCAGAGCAGCTCAAAGGATAAAAAGCCAAGGAAGCAGTACACATTATAATAGATCACACACAGAAATTCCCTGTTTGTTTCAGTGAACATCTTTACTCTGGAGGCACAGAGTGCAAAGCTTCTTCCTGAGAATAAAAAAAAAAAGTCTGTTTAATTTCTATTTCCAGTGATGCATTGTGCCTTCAGAGCTCATTCAGCTGAGAAAGTACAAAGGTTTCAGCTTACAGAAGTTTTGTCAAAATGATTACAGAAGTTGTCATGGAACAATTTCCAAAACAAACTCTGTTATTTTCCTTTTATGGTCCCCTTGACATTTTTAGTTCTTTGGTGGTGGCATAAGTTTCAATTTTTACAAGAGTGGCAGGGTCTTCTCTGATAAACAGCAAAATTTGAAAAAAATCACAGGCATCTGTGGTATATTGAAAAGCCAATATTGTTAGCTACTTTGTGTTTGTATGTATAAAACTAACAGAGGGAAGAAAACATTTTTTAGAT
This sequence comes from Egretta garzetta, assembly GCF_000687185.1. Taxonomy (NCBI): domain Eukaryota; kingdom Metazoa; phylum Chordata; class Aves; order Pelecaniformes; family Ardeidae; genus Egretta; species Egretta garzetta. The sequence continues at coordinate 1,385,779 of NW_009259977.1, forward strand.
GTTTTAAAAATACTGCTTCTCATATAAGAAGTTACTGACAAACTCATTTTTGTCTCTGTGTATGCCTCTTTACAGACTCATTTTAAGCAAATGACAGTACAACAATTATATACGTATACTCTCAAAAGCCACACAAAAGAAAAGGTGAACTGTAAAATAAAATCTTAAGAAACCTAATGACTCATTCTAGCAGGACATGAAAAAACATGATACATCTTATATGTAGATGTAGAGCATGGCTCTACTTCATGGCAATAAAATGAGCAGTTTAAACAATTCAACTATTTGCCACTGGGTCATTTTTTTTTAAAAACGGTATTAAATCAAGACATTAAGGATGGAGGGGAAGCTTAGGATTTGATATAAATAAGGTGTTATCTCACAAAAATATTGAGAAATTAAAGGTTAAAAAAATTTAATCACTTGCAGTGATCTCGGAGAAACTTTGTAAATAGCTGATCAGATGCTCTAAGATGCTCAGAGTGTAGTTCCCTTACATATTAATGAATGGTGTATCTATCGGAACTACTACCTGCACTACAAATCTGTAGCCTGTCAGACAAAAGGAAATCTCAGGAGATACACATCCTGCTGTGCTTGTAAGATGAGTTACTCACTGTCTCTGTAAATTGAAAGAAAAAGATCTTTGAAACATCTTGGTACTTACAGTGTTAGCACCAGACCTGAGAGATGCTACTGTCAAATTAGCCTTTTAAAACAGAAGCTAAGGAGACTTGGTTTCCCAAAGCTGTCCACTGGACAAGTCACTCATGCTATTTTCCCAGTTTGCCTCATTCAGCTTCAGAAAGAGAGAGCAGAATGAAATAGCTGGTTTCCATTTTCCACATTATTCCACTTTCACATTTAGACTTGTTTTCACTTACAGTTCAGAGACTCACAGAATGATATAGCTTGGGAGGGACCCCTGGAAATCGTCCAGTCCAACCTGCTTTGAGCTCGTCTAGTCAGAGCACGTTGCTCAGGAATAGTCCAGTCAAGTTTTGAATCTCTCTAAGAACTAAGGATTTTGATCCCTTTCAGGATAAAAATATTTTCCGTATATGTATATCTCCGGAATGCCCACGTGCCAGCTTCTGTCCTTGGACTACCAATCTGCCATGCGTAACCCTGGTAGTGAAACGACAGCAGCATTAGCAAGTTGCCCAAGTATGAGTGCAAGATTTTAACAAGTTTATACAGCACTCTGCCGAAGTGCAGATCACCACATCTTTATTACCCTTGGTACTACCCTGGATGCAAATGCACAAGAAGCAGTTCCACACAGTGCAATGTTAAAATCAGTCTCCAGGTAAATATTTGCTCATCTGTCTACAACAGAACAGCAGGAGCTAGTGTAAACTGCCAGTACCACCCATTTTCTGCTGTTGAAATCCCAGATCCAACCCTGGCATATACTTCTGTTGTGTTGCCAGACTCATTGGCTGGTAAGCCCCAGCAGAAAGAGCTGCCCATCCCCTTCCCCCTACACTTCACCCCATACAGGACCAGCAAGGGCACCTTGGCTTCACACGTTTACACCAGGTTTTAAAATAGCAAATACAATGAAACCAAAGAACTCCCAAGACAGAAACATGGGAGAAGCATAGCTAAATCCTCTTATCTGCACCAAAGACTGTCAGAATGATGAACCAAATGAGAAAATTATATTCAGTAAATACCACTATTTTTTAAAGTATGCTGCTTTGAATTTTAGCAACTGTAAATGTAAATTGTTCGTGTACATGCACATCAAACAGCTATATTTCTAATAAACTAGAAGTATACTAGTAGCATATAGGAGTGTACTAGTATCCTTCTAGTAGATAATCAATTGCTTGTATTTATTGTTTTCACTATATACAGGTATTGATATGGCTCCCTACTAAGCCCATCCAGAAATTCACCGAGGTTTAAGTCCCAGTGACCACCGAGAACAGATGAAGGATTTCCAATCCCTTTCATGAATTACAACAGAAGTAAATCAAAGCCTTAGTTAACAAACAGCTTCATATGGAAAGTCTGCAGCCAGAGCATAGGCAAAGGGTCTAGGGAACCCTTTTTTGAGGGCTACTTAGTGAGGAAATAAAAATAGGGTCTGTCTTGTTCCATGATGTCGTGGTTTAACCCGGCTGGCAACTCAGCACCACGCAGCCGCTCGCTCACTCCCCCCCCTCCCTCAATGGGATGGGGGAGAGAATCGGAAAGAAAATAAAAGGTTAGAGCTGAGGGCTGAGATAAAGACAGTTTAATAAGAGAAAATAATAATAATAGTAATAATGAGAATGATAACAGAATATACAAAATAAACAAAACGAATGAGGCACAAGGCAATTGCTCACCCCCCACCGACC
>NW_009259977.1:1388920-1403789 GCF_000687185.1 Egretta garzetta
GTCCCCGAGCCGCGAGCGACCGACCGAACTAACTAACCCCCCCCCGAGCATGACGTTATATGGTATGGAATAGCTCTTTGGTCAGTTTGGGTTAGCTGTGCTAGCTGTGCTCCCTCCCAGCTTGTTATGCACCTGGCCGAGCAGGAGAAGCTCAAAAAGTCCTTGAGTAGTCTGAGCACTACTTGGCAACAGCTGAAAACATCAGTGTGTTATCAACATTCTTCTGGTACTAAATCCAAAACACAGCACTATGCTAGCTACTGTGAAGAAAATTAACTCTATCCCAGCCAAAACCAGGACACATGAAATACCATTTTTGCCTCTCTAATGTTCCACAAATCAGTGCACAATTCTAAAGTTAATGGAGATAATTTTAACCATGAACTTAATGTACTTCTTGCAGGCTGGGACAGAGGACACCTCTGGTAGGACCTTAACTTCCAAGATGCTCCCTGCAGAAGTAAGTAGATTGCTGAAATTAGTAGCTAAGTGAAATTCCTGTCATGCTGTTCCTTCCAATGGATGAAACAAAACCACAAAGTGCACCAGAACTGCTGGGTTATACAAACACAGCTAAACATTACAGACTTTGTGCTCAACAGTCCTCACTGCAGCCAACAGAGAAATTTGCCTTTCCCACGAGTGTCTCATCTGAAAGACATCATACTCCCCAACCCAGGTGAGTTTGAGAATGCATTTTCTTGAAGTTATTTAGTGCAATTGGTTCTGAACATGAGCCAGATAATTACCAAACGTTAACAGAAGCCGTTATCTTCTGTTAACCAAGTTCCTACGTGACCGCAGACATTTGAGAGTGTTTTCCTGAGTATTCTTCCCATTCCCCCCTCGCTAAATACAAAAGAAATACTGTTAGAACATTAACCAAGCAGTCAAATTCTCCTCTTCACTGCTTGTGTGCAGACTTATACTGGCTTCAGTGGGGATTCTATCATACCTCAAAACACCCACCAGACTAAAATTAGCCAGAAGGTTTGCAGGAGAAAAGATGATCCAATACAAATATTTGCCAAATGACATGCATATAAAGGGGGTGGGGGTGGGGGTGTCTATACGTGGGCACTCAAAGCTTTAGAAATATAAATAATGGAAACATCAGTAACTTAATGACAAGACAAAATACTGATAATTAAATGACTTTAATAGTATGTCAAGATGAGGAATAACAGTCTTGGAAAATGAGACTGGTAAATTATTATCCCTCAGGCTTGTTCTACACATTGTTGTTCAAGTGTGAAAAAGACAATATGCAAACTCCTTAGCCATATATTTAGCTTTAACACAGTATTAGTGCCTGCAGCTTCAGAGCTACTGTCTTCAGGAACATTTTGTCATCATCAGCCTTCTGGATCAACTAGAATGGTGAGATAGATCTAGAAACGAGAAAGTACCAAACTTGATGGGTATGTGGATTTTTTAAAGACCCTAAAATACGCAAGCAGGATAAGAAGTTTGCCTCTCTACAGAAATACTTCTTTCCTTGTCATTTCCCAACACACATTTGGACATCATCTTCAATATTACTGTAGAATAGACAATGAATGATGTGAATACATAACAAATATGTGATGCATAGTTATTGAAAAACACATTGTTATAGATTTTCCATCAGGCAGTGTTGTAATTTGTAACACACATGGATCTACAGGGTAACTACAATAGACAGCCCTCTATCTGGTTTTATTTTATCAGCAAAACATACAGTAGGATCTACCTTTGCAATAAGATATAACACATATACTGGTTCCGCAATTAGTTACAGTATTCAATTCAACTGATATCCCTGTTAGTATGCTCATCTAAGAGAACAATATAATCTACCATAAACTTACATTTATTTTAGATAAATAAAAATCTTTGGATTAAACTTCAGTTTCATAAATACTAAGACTACACAGTAGTGTAATATAAAGTCTGTTACAGACAATTTCAATAGCCACAAACTAGACTGTTGATGCACTGTACATTTTTTATTTTAGGGTTAATAAAATATTTCCTTCACAAAACATTTAAAAAAAAATTTGCCGACAGTGGTCCAGATCTAGCAAACATTGATTTCTGGTAGCTATGTTTATGAAGACAAGACAGGAACATACATGTACTTGCAAGATCAAGGTTTGTGTAGTTATGGGATTATAGAAAAATCAAATATTTGCAAGTTGAGGAGACAACTACATGAATGAGAGACATGACAAACAGTTCAAGTGACAGGATGGCCAAAAAGACCAGTCCCTCTTCTCATATAAACACCCATGCTGTCTTTAGCTTTATACAGAATAGCCTAGTTTTTTTTTTCTCTTCTTTACTAAAAAATACCTTTTAGGAAGTATTAACTGTCTGTATTTCAGTAGCATTTAGCCTACCCAAAGAAAGATATCCTTATCTGCAGGTGGCTCAAATGTTCCAATTTAAAGCAAGCAAAACAAGCAATAATATTTTGGGGGGCTTTGTTGTTCCTGTGGTATTTTTAAAATACTTTCAATAGTTTCTAAAATCCAACAGGAATTCAGTTTTGAATTCCCTATGTTCCTAAAATCTTCACAATATCATTCAAACCAGAATATTTTCTGTTTGCTTTTCTTAATATTTCTGTCCCAATACAATAACAACATTACAGAAGAGGGTTTGTCTCTTACTATACAGACAGATATGGATGTAGACATTCATAGTGTATACACATACATTCATGTATATATACATAGATAGCACATCGGATACAGTAAGGCCCTGCTTTCAAACAGGACAATCTGGATTAGTCAATTAAGATCAATTTCTTTAACCCTGTATAAATCTAGAAAAAGCTGCCACATATTCATTCGTTATAAATACTTATGGCCAAATTCCAAGGTCCTTCAGGAGCTTGGACATCTCCACATGATTTACTGAGTTTTTTCAATTGAATTGACTGCAGGATAGGTGTCTGATGGACAAGGAATCTATTTTAAATATAAATGAACATAACAGAGCTCAAATATGCAAATATGTCTGTTGTGGTTTACCTCCAGTTTAGCACTCACCCACTTGCCCCTGGTGGGGTGGGGGAGAAAATTGGAAGAGTAAAAGTGAGAAAACTCATGGCTTGAGATAAGAACAGTTTAACAGGTAAAGCAAAAGCTGCACATACAAACAAAGCAAAGCAAGGAATTCATTCCCTCCTTCCCATGGGCAGGCCGGTGCTCAGCCATCCCCAGGAAAGCAGGGCTCCATCACACTTAACAGTGACTTGGGAAGACAAACGCCCTTACTCCCAATGTCCCCGCCCCCCCACTTCTTTCCTCTTCTCCCAGCTCTATACGCTGATCATGACGTCATATGAAAAAAGATACCCCTGGGGTCAGCTGTCACGGCCGTGCACACTCCCAATCCCAGCTACTGTGAAGAAAATTAACTCTGTCCCAGCCAAAGCCTGCCCACACCCCCACAAATATATTATAATACTACAAGAATAACAACTAAGTTGTTTTGTACAGTAATTTGATTCTCGTTGCACAGAGTATTTATTGCAAATATGTCAACAGAGCATGCATTAATACTTTGACTATTTCCACTTGTGCTTTTTAGTCTCAAAAGCTATTTTGCCATTCCTCACTTTTGTGGAGTTTCTTTATCCTTTTTTTAATTGTAAAAACTCTCAATAAGTGCAGTGAATTCCTCACAATCATTTTTAACTGGGTTTTCATGTCCTGTTGAATCTAACAGCTTAAAAGCTTTGGCTTCAACCGCACTTTTTGAACCACCTGCCCTTATAAATATAGACACTTTTTCTTAATAGGATTTCCAATTTGATGTGCCCTGAGCCTTCAATGCCAGAAGGATTACTTAAATTGTTGAAATTTAATTCTAAATCATTGTGGGTTTGATCACGTAACTGAAGAGGCTTTACTGCGTATTGTACAGGGAGATGGCACACAGGCCTTTTTGCACATCAGAAAGCTTAGAAAAACAGCGTTTGTGGGGCAAGCTGATTATACTTTAGTTTTTGGGGCTATGGGTCTTCATACCATAGTTTCTAATATCACTGTCTATTTAAGTAGATATTCGAACGCCAAGATCAAGCCATTCCTAGACCACTAAATTTGAAGTAAGAATGAGCATGAAAAGAGTTTATCACATTTCGCACATAGCTGGCATCTATTCCACCAGGGAATCAGATCCTCTGGCAAGAATACTTATGGTTTTGGACAAAGACTTTGTTCCTTTTGCAGTAGGCACAAAAGAAAAAAAAAACTGAGTGTAAGGAGCCATGGTACTTGAAGCATAAGAAGGAAAAGCACCAGGAGCACATGATGCATAAAGAATATAAGATGCAAGCATCCAGAAGATGACAGAAAAGACTTTCAGATGATTAAACAGCCAACACCAACAGAAAGTCCAAGGGAACTAGCTGTTCAAGTCTTTTGGAAAGGTAGTATGTTAGTCTTGCACATTCAATGCCATTAAAAAACCCCCACCATAGGCCCACAGTCATTGAACAATAAAACTTGTAGTCTGATCTCATCTAAAATACCCCAAAGAGTTTAATTAAACATTATCTGTGTCAAACCCATAAATTCAGTTAGAGCTGAAGGCTGTCTCCAAAAATAAGTGAAAGGTCCTACTTCAAGTACGAATTCTAATATTTTAATACACATGAACTTATTAAGAAACACTTTTCAATTTTCATTTTTTCAAACACCTCTAGCATTATCCTATAGAAATTCTGACCTTTCTTTCTAAAATAAAATTCAGTACTCTACAAAGACAGTATTTGTCTTACAGACTGCTTAAAAGTTAAATCTCTTTCGGAATCCCTGAATTCCTACAGGACAACTCCATAGAACTCCTACATGAAAATTAGGTGTCTATATGTCTTCTACAAGATCACTGTGAAGAGCTGAAATTTACTGTTATTGCACACTTCATCAAAATTGACATTTGATATTTAAACAAGTTGAGATTTGTTTGTCTTCACTCCTTTCAATAGCCCTTTCAAATTATTTTTTCTGCTCTCTGTTTATCCCTATAATATTTGTCACCTTTGAGACTACACTGAGAGTACTGCACCCAGTCTTCCCTGCACTAAGCATGTATAGATTGGAGTGAATCCAGAGAAGGGCCACCAAGATGGTTACAGGGCTACAGCACAAGACAGGAGAGGCTGAGAGAACTGGTTTAGTCAGCCTGAAGTTAGAAAATTAAAGGGGTTCATCTGACCTTAGGTGTGGTTATATAGAAGTAAAAACTAGATTCTCCTCAAACATGCACAGCAAAAGGCCAAGAGGCAACAGACACGTGCTGCAAGAAAATAAATTCTGATTAATTTTCAGGGAAAATTTTCTATATAATTAGGAATGTGTTGCCCAGAAAGTCTGTGGAATGTCTATTGATTGGAGATAATCCAAACTCAACAGGAGACAATCCTAAATGGCATGATTTAGCTCCAAAATTTGAGTAGGATGCTGAACTAGATGACCTCTTGAGGCCCCTTCTAAGCTAAATAAGTCTAGGAAATAATCAAGTAAAACTTATTATTCTTTGGTTAACTAAGACTCCCTAGATTAGCCTAACTATTTTTTAAACTTATTTTAAAAACATGATCCACGTTTTTACTTTTTTTAAATCTCCCAGGATGAAGTTCCCATACTTTTCCCCATTTAGCGGCTGCCTCTATATTTCACAGTGGGCAAGGGGTAAGCAAGGACTAATAATCACACTTCTGTACAGGCTCAGGATATTTCACCCCATCTGTGAAGATCATATTCACTGCAGAATCTTCCAAGGTAAGTGTAATGCCAGTGCTTTCAGAAATCACTGGCTATAAGTACTTACATAGATGACAGCAGCATTTCTTGTGGGTTCCCAGATCTATACGGGGGCTTTGGCAATTGATCATTTTTACTTAATGCAAAGTTACTACTGGCAATATAGGAAGTTACAAATTTGATTTCTCTCTGATCTCTTCAGAACACTTTCTATGTTTAGCCTTGTCTACCATTGTGCTAGCTCTTCTGACAGTAACATGCTCGTCTTTTCAAATGTGAGTCACCAGAAGAGTTTTACTGATGTATGAAGCAGCTTGAGCGGGAGTCACTAGCATGGAAACTCACTGTGCTGGAAAGTTACCAGCTGTTACTACCCAGGGAACAGTGAAATACATCAGTTAAGATATGGGCAAAAACTTAGCATCAAAAAATATTTTCAACTCAGAATGAAAACAAGTTTTGAAATATAGACATTTCCCATGCAATGGAAATTCTGAGTTTTGACTGGCCCTAAAACCAGCATTTTCCTTTCAGATAAAGACAGAGATAAAGCAAAAGAAGTCAAAACCTTCAGGAACCATCACTAACAATAACCCTTAAATCTGGTGTGTCTTACTTTTTCTCTGAAATTATAACAGTGTTAGGAAACCAGGCATGTAAGATTTGAGCCTTTTATAAAATCATCTTAGGCTCTTTGGCAGGTGATGTCCAAATTTCTACCCTCAATGTACTCTTCCTTTCTGTGCAATATTCACAATTGCACTCTCCATGGGTTCACCATGGATCACATCTCATATCTGAAATGTCTACATGGCTTGAAGTTCTCTACTTTGACTCTACTGTCTCTCTGATCCCTTAGTTAAATATGAGGTAAGAAACCGGATGATTCTTTGAAAAAAAAATAAAGCCAACATTTTCCCCCTAAGCAATTACCTGAAATTTGTATGATTTTTGAGTTTTATTTCTGAGGTTAAAAACACACAAGAAGTTTTAAAATGGAAGTTGTAAAAATAAATGAATAATGTTGGATGAGAATTTTTGGTTAAGAACATGTTTACAGTGAAGACTGCCAACTGGATAGATCCACAAGTGTGTGAAAAAACCCTACTCCTCATTTTCACAACGTGTTTCCATACCAGCATATCCTCATCCTAAGCAGGCTCTCTCTCTGATCTTTATGTATCACCAGGACAGAAGACAGAGGGATTTGATAAATCCCTAGCCAACAGCAGGAAAATTGCATGTAAAGAACTGGCATTTGGCAATCTTTTTCCCCAAAGTGAGCATTAAAACTTAATGGACAGAAACATTTGTGTAGAGAGACAAGAAGAGGAAATCTCTCCTGTGGTACTGAATGTGCTCAGGACTACTCTAAAATCTCTAAGAATGGTGACATAAACAAGTCCAGGCTAATTGCTTATCTATGATTAACCTAAGAGTATGTGACCTACATAATTTGCATTGGGTGTAGGTGATAAGGTTTTGGCAGCGGGGGACTGGACATTGCCTTCTGATGGGTATTTGAGAATAAATCTCCTTTGGTTTTGCTTTGCTTCTGCACATGGCCTTTGCTTTTTTTCCCATTAAACTGCCTTTATCTCAAGCCAGGAATTTCTCATCTTATTTTCTCTGCCTGTCCTCCTGAGGAGGGGGAGTGAGAGTGCAGCTTGGTGGGCACCTGGCAGCCACCACAAATGGTAACCCAGTGATTAACATATACTGAACTATTAATTATTTTTAAAGCTATTAAAGCTGCTGGGTGTTTCTTAAAGAATGTCTGGCCATACCTGACAGTTTCAATTTCTCTGAATTTCTCTGGATATGCCCAGCCATTAATTGGAAAACCAGTAAACAGGAAGTATCTCGCTAAATGCATCATACTGTAAGACAAATTTTCCCTATCCCCATATGAAACCTTTTCATAAGGGTAGTAATACTTACAAACAGCGATCAGGCATATATTCTTTCAGACAAAAGGAATTTATGAGCCCAGTTTGCAAAACTAAAGTTTAATTTAACTTTTTTTACAGTTGTAATCACCAGTTGCGGTATTTCTTAAAATCAATAATGAATCGAGCATTCTCCTTTGTGATAATTCAACATATTAAGCACAAACCCATCAGGAAATGATCTCGATGAATAATATGTCAAAATAATGCAATGCACTTTAGCTCATATTCTGCTGATGGATTTAAAAGCAGTCTTTAGGAAATGATAATGTTGTTTCGAAGATGAATCTACTTATAACAGACACGCTATGACAAATGATTTCTTTTCAGACCAGCAATTTATAAGGGCCAGGTGGAAGATGATATAAACTTAATGAAAGTTTGAAAACACAACAGGACTGAAGGCAGTGCATCAATTTCTGAATCTCCAATCAAGGAGGTAATGTCCTTAATGGTTTTTTAGAGCTCTGCCTCTCAGAGCTATAATGTGAAGTTATCCAGCTCATGCAGCTCCAATCTTTTCCAGTCTCACTTTTCTCCCCAGTGTGAGATTATGAAATCCATTTATCTTCACCCAGTAGAATATTGTAGCTATAGACACAAAACATGCTGCTATCAAGGAAACAAAGTGCACTGGAAAGCCTTCTGATATATTAACTGTTTAGAGTTTCTTTATTAGAGGAATAATATAAACTCAGCTTCTACAAAATCCCCAAGGATTCACATATAATTGACTGAAGCGTGCTATTGCAGAGAACACTGTAAAAACAAAGTTTACTTTCACCACGGGGAAAATATGCCCAAGTCTCTATTTTTTATCTAACAGAGTGATACAAAACAAATCCTGATTCTCTGATAACGAACTCCACATCCACTCTACTCAATTTTGTCACATATATCCTGAGAAATAATCATGAGATGTTAATAACCCCAACATTAACTTACTCCAGCTTCTTCCAGGGACACAAAGTTCTCACCACACAGACTACTTGAAGCAATGAGGAAGAAATCTTAGGAAGAATTGCTGATGCTATTGCAATGTCAACATCTTCAACTGATATTTCACCATTTAATTTTCATCAATATTACCATTTTAGTTAAAACTAGGTATGCCTGCTTCCTGCTCCTAATGCTTCATTCTGTTGCAGACCCAGAACAAATAATTCCCAACTGGTAGCAAGCAGGTAGAATGAACAGGGAACATGCATAAACATCATGTTGTGAAATACATGCTAACATTTCATCGAGTAATCTAAAAAACCTGTCTCAAAATAATTAGCATGCAGGAAGAAATAGCTGAGTTCCATGAACACTTGTATGCCTGTCCACAGTTCAGACACCCTGCTGAGAACTGTTGCCATCTTCTAAGATTCAAACATTTAAAACCCCAGATGACCAGAATTGTTCAGACACATGGCTGTCAGTTATGCTTTGTGAAAAATGGAACCTTTCCCAGAAATTAGCATCAGTTTCAATTTTTGCTCTCAATTTTTATTCTTATTCTGTCCATTCAACAACTAACAGAAACAAAACCCCTGAATTTCACATTAGCATTCAACTTAATTAACAATACACTAAAGCCTTTAGACTGAAGTCTGAAGTAACCACGTTACTTTGAGGACCTTTGAATATAGTCTTGCTATTTATTTGCATTATCATAATGCACAAGATCTATTGTTTCAGCCTAAAATGCCTTTGTCCTACCTATCACACAAATGGAAAAACTGCAGTGGACCCTGATCACTATTTACTAACGTTCTAAAGGAAAAGACAAAAGCTATAAAGACCAGAGGAGAGAAACCAACAATCAGTAACATCAGGATTTGCAGTTTCTCTGTTGTCAACATTTCAATTCTCTCAGCAAAGCAGATGAATCCTGAAAAATAATCAGATGGCTTTGCAGGTGTGTACTGTCAGAATTTCAGTACTGACTTAGTGAGAGATGATAGGCAAGACAGAACCATGCCTGCCTATCAGTCTTGAAAGGGTAGATATGCAGAGCAGTTGATCACTGGACAAGAATAATCAGTAGAGCGATGCAGAATAGGATAGATGGGAAGTTTGAGAAGATGGGTTATCTTTTTTATCCCTTACTTTCTTCCTCCCTCTTCCTCTCTCCAGAGTCCTTGGATGAGAAGTAAAAGACAGAGGTAGAGCACTGAAGTAAGAGACTAAGCTACAAGATGAGCAGAAATGCAAGGGCGAATCCTGAGAAAAGATGGGATGTGAGACAAGTGGTGGGAAACAGAATTGCTAAGAAAATTCTGTATCTGTGAAGAATAGAAGAATAGAAAAGAAGGCCATTTGAAGAGTGGGAAATACATGAATCAATAACTCAAACACAGAAAATAAAAATCAATCAAATCATGTGTACTGTTTCTACTACCAGTAGTGCACTCAAGTTCCTCATTAAGATATAACCCAGAGCTCCGTTATCTAAGCCTGATCTGTTAGGCTGTGGAAACGACAGAATCCCAACCTGTAACAGCAGCCATATCCATATCTTGGAGGACATTGTAGTTGAGCGAGTGAGCTGTTCCTACAGACTTAGAAGGTCATTGCTCCTATGAACAAGGGGCGGGTTCCCTTGGTGCCTACACACTCCCACTCTCTGAAGCTCCCAAGGCTCATCTTAATCAGAACCAGTAATCTTTTGCACCCCATCTTCCCAGGGGAACAGAGGAAGGATGGGGCTAACAGGAAACAGGGTAAATGGAAATTTAGACATTCTAACAATTTAAACAAGTATAAAGAATTTAGTGATACAAGAACAAATAAATGGGAAAGTACAGCGTAACAAAAAGAATTATAACTTTTATATACAAATCTTGGTAATTGAATAAATTACAATGGAGAACAACATCCCAAAAGAAGCAGTGCTGTCTTGTTGCATGTTCCATTCAGGAACTTCCTTTTAAAATACTAGGTTAACATGTAGTTTAACTGATGATTCTTACAAAACTGGGGAAATATGATAGTTCACAGAAATCTGCTGAGCCACCCCTCTGCCTGTCTTTGAGCCAAGCAGATGCCTGTTTATTGTAATAAGTATTACATATCAGCAAAACGTCTAACTCCTTGCCTTTAATATTGTAAAAAAAAGTAGGGAATCAAAATGGTAAGCTTTGAACATTTCTAAAATGCTGAAATGTAAAAATATGTCTAAAAACATTTTTCAGAATGCACTCATAAGAAAGACTCCTTTTAAGAAATCATAAAAATGTATATGTATAAACTTTTCACCTACAAAAAGGACTTACAAACCTAGACTAAAAAGTTGTCCATGTGTTTGCTCTAACATTACTAGAAATATGAAAAAAAAAGGTTAACTAATCTTCAGTAAACGATGAACTAGGCTTTTAACATTTTCGTTTTCTGTTTTGAGTTCTGTAAGATAGGAAATTGGCAAGAGACTATCATTATCAACAATGAGACAATTATGACAATCCCTGGAGGTGATAACCTTTTACAAATATCTAAACACCTTCAAGAATCCCCCTTCTCATACACACAGGACTTGTGTAATAATGACAGATGCTGCAGTCATGCAGAAATTCAGCATCTGTCTCAAAACTCCCGTGGATGTGATCTTCCCAATCAACATCAGAATTAATAGTTTTGTCTGATCACATTTTCAGCTGAATTAAGGAGGCACACAGCACAAAAACGTAAGTGGAGTCCAGAAAAGCCGCAAAGGTAGAGTTCATAAAATATTTGGCCGAAGTTCCCTTAATCCTTCTCCCTCAGTTTTGCAGCTGTGTGAGTGGATGATTTTATGCGGACACAACTGTCTGAAACAGTCACAAACCTGTATAGATAAAAGGACCTGGCCAATAATACTTCAGGGCCCTTACTCTTCTATTGTTACCAATTGTTTCTGATACATATACCATTTTCAGCGAAACCAAAAGTATTCACCTCTACCTGAAGCCTGTTTTAGTATGCTTAATATATCTAATAGTTGAGTTTTCCTCAAAAATAGTATTTCATAGCTATTTTATTTCAACTATGTAAGTAAATGTCAATCTTGAAACTTGTTTTGCTAAAATTAAAATCAAACTGTCATGTCAGCATTTTATCAATTAATGGTTTGTTTTTATTTTTGAAACTACTTCATTTCAGAGTTCTCTGTTTAAAATTTTTATAAAAGTTGAAATATTCATAATTTAAATGACTTATGATTGTGTTGAAACAAAATTATTTGAAACACACAAAATGTGTTTGGGGTTTTTATAGCTTTCATTTTTCTAGAAATTTTTATCTTTGTGTAGGATCAAAATACTAAGGAAAAGCATAATGAAATGGTAAATAAATAACTAACTCCCCCTCTACACATTTCTTCAGCTCTGCACAGATGTACACCAGCAGACGTATATTCCCACATTTTTCTGGCTTACCACGGTTATCTGGTTTCTTTACTTCTTTGAACCAGAAATGGGGGTAAAAAAAAATAAAATTGGAAAAATAGATATTCTGCCACATCCTACAATTCCCTTCTTCATGGTAGCTTTAAAGTATCAATTTGAAAGGGCAGTATGATTCACATGCCCTGGACAATGTTAGGGACATCACGTTATCAGGAGGGCCTGTAAGCAGAATGACCTACTCTGCTATATTTTAGAGCCATATGGACAGTGATCAGCACTTACCAGTTAAAATGGTTGAGCAATAATTTCTTAATTCTTGGACCCCTGACGGAGGCCAGCAGTGCACAGGCAATGATAAGGTTTTTAATGCATGCAAATTTTCAAGGCATGATGCATTTAATAAACCCTCATCTGAGTAAGTTGTAAGGAAGCCAGCAGGAAGAATAATTAATTTACATTAATAGCTCTCAGTGTGGTTTGCTGTACTGCCTGAGTTAAAAAAAAAAATCTGAAGAGCTAGAAGTAAGAGTTCACTCTGCAACAACTATTTGCATTCAGATTCTCTGAAAACCTATAAGTGCATAATTAGATATCAAACACTTGGTACATTTAACAGAGTGCAAGATGTGCCGACAGCAAACTGTAGTAACATAGCCATTTGCCAAAGAGTGGCAAAAACTGCTTTTCATAGGCACTGAGTTTACAATTAGGGAATCATTCCAGAGCAAGTTGTCATTATCCTTCATGATGGCAACTGATGGATCATTCTCATAAAAAGTCTTCTGAAGTAAAATTAGTGATGGAATAACTGTATCACAATGTGATACACGATATTTAATTGACTGGAGTAATGCAAAGTGACATTAGCCTTGTGAACTTTGTGCCCTTTTAATACCACCTTGAAAAGTACAGTAAGTAAGAAGAATTCTTACATGAAAACATGGTTAGCATCTACAACAGCTATTATCTTTCAGTTTCAACTGTTGAGTCTCTAAACTTCATTTAGTTCACATTTATCTCCACCCTAACACTTTGTATTCAGGACATGTATTTTCTTCTGATAAATGAAAATCAAGATAAAGCAGAATATATCTACAGATAGAAGCCCCACAGAAATAATTTCAAATAATTCTATTTAACACATCACCTAATTTTGAGCCAGAATGGCTGTATGTCACATGATGGCTTATCTTAGAAATTCTCAACATCATAAGTCTATTACCAGAATAACACATTACTCAAGATATGACTCAATGCAACCATATAGGAACAAAAGTTGCACAGCAGTGCATTTAGTTAAGGTCACACAGTTTTAAGCAATACGAGAACTCATTTCCTTATTTTGATTGTCCATGTGGCAGGCTATGTTTTGCTTTCCACCATGGAATAAGATATATAAGAGTCACTGCAATAGACACTGTTTTCAGGACAAAAAAAACATTTTATATCATCTGGTGAATAACTGCAGTAGTCCGTGAGTTAAATGGAAACGTTCTATAGTTGCTTTCTAATGCAAACAATATGCTTGCAATCTGTTCTACATTAATCATGGTT
This sequence comes from Egretta garzetta, assembly GCF_000687185.1. Classification (NCBI taxonomy): domain Eukaryota; kingdom Metazoa; phylum Chordata; class Aves; order Pelecaniformes; family Ardeidae; genus Egretta; species Egretta garzetta. The sequence goes on from NW_009259977.1 coordinate 1,402,550, forward strand.
GGAGAGGGCTGAATTACATTTTCCTACCTATAGCAAGTACTATCTTAATGGGATGTAATGTTAAAGGGGTATCAATGGGATGAAAGTGAAAGATGTGATGAGATAGGGTCAGGGTTAGGTAACTTGCTCTCAAGGAAAAATGGTTGCAAAGCTTCCACACCAGAAGAAAAAGTAATGGTTAGTTAACATCTCCTGACTTTTCTTTTGCTTCCTTTGTCTTGTGTAGAGAAATATGAAGCGAGGACACAGGTGTCAGGAATGCTAACAGTCTTACAAATTGTGATGAACATTGAGCATGCCTTTTTGGTTACAGGGCAAGAATCATCTCAACAGCTGCATTCAGATATATATGTGCATGCACACCCAGAGAAATATACAGCCTTTTTTTTTAACATAGAGATGTACTTTATTTGCTCCCCTTCTTTTGCAACCACTGTGCTTTAGTATGCTTTTCCTGCTCCTAAAGGTATGACTAGCAGCAGCAAGGCTTTTCAAGGGACAAAAAACCAAGCTAATTAATGACCTCAAGGGAAGATAGACAAAATCCTTCTGGGTAGAGCAGTTTCAATTCCATCACATTTTTTAACCTGTTCTTAAATAGCGGGACTTTTTTTTTTTTTACTTCCTAAGCTTTTTCAGGTTTTGATTTCATTACCAGTCACCTCTCTGTCTTTCAGACACTTCCCACCGCACACGACCTTTTGCAGAAAGGAAGAGCAGTAATTCTCATACATTACCATGCTGTGTCTCAAGGTGCTGAAAGATCTCATTATCTGTTCCACACCAGTTTATAAAGCCTGATTATTCATCCAGTGATATAAGTGGAGCTTCACAAATGTGAGAGATCATGTCACAGACCTTATATTCATTAAGTTTCATTTTATTGTAGCATTTCATTTTTTACTTTTACTTTTGCAAACTACTGCTTAAACCTCCTCATCTTATGTGAGATTACTGTATCACTTCAAGTGGAACACCACATATATTGTAAGGTCTAGAATTTACAGGATCTCTCAAAAAACACCAGATACCTAAGAAACATAAGAACAGCGGTCATTGAATGTTTTGGGCTGAAAGGGACCTTCAAAGACCATCTAGTCTGGGCAGAAACGTCTTCCACTAGATCGGGTTGCTCAAGGCCTCATTCCAGCCCCACACATCAAGGCCAGGGTAGGCCACTCACACACCACTTCTCACAGTGTGACGCGCCCGCGGGGGCCACCAGCACTGCCCCGGCCCC
>NW_009259977.1:1404207-1436616 GCF_000687185.1 Egretta garzetta
CGGCCCCCGGGCTCACAGGAGCTGGGGTGGCTTCCCCATCAAAGGACTACACTGCAGCTTACGCTCTGAAATTCTGTCCTGAAGGGCAAGTATCACATTCCTAGTGTTAGCATATTTCTTTATATTTTTAAGGATTAGTATGGCATCTATATAAAACACAGGTGGATGAACCGATACATACTTATTTGTAGGCCCTTCTGACACACCCGTAAGAACAGTATGGCACACATCAAAAGCTGCAGAGTTCGGCATACACCACAGATTTCTGATAAAGGATCTACAAGACCGTATTTCCTTCTAATTTTTCATTCCGCAGTTGAGTAGCTCAGTCAGGCTTTCCTTACAGTGTTTCTAGAAAACACTGCAGTGCTACACCCACATCAGTGGAGCCTTCTTTCTCAAAGCAGAGCTACAGAATGAGTGTAACAGCATGAAGTTTCTTCACAGATCTCTCTCAAACCTAGAGTCAAACACTGCCAGGAGGGTCCCTGTCCTCTCCAAGAGAGGATAGACCTGTACCTCCATGGAAAGAGCCATCTTCCAGCAGCACCCATGGCTTAGGAGCAGTGAGAGAAAGGAGACATTTTGATTGTGGACTACACCAGTCCTAAAGCCAGTGAACTATCACCAATCCAAGAAGAAGAGAATGGATTAAGAAAAAAGTGTTCCTCTGCTGTAGGGATAATACTGTCATGTTATTACCAAGCCTTTTGAGAAGCAGAAGCCGCCTTCGCACAGCTGTACAACGCCTCACCATCACAGGCCTTCATATGGGACCATAACCACCTTACTACCTCCTGGAGGTGCAGTGGGACTCAACCAAGCAATCCAGGAGACTCCAGGTATGAATCAGAAACAATGTGTTAGCATAGGTGACAATAAGACAACTAGAGGGTACGCTCTGTTGGACTTGCGGCAAGCAAAAAGCAAAACTAGTAACAGCTTTGAAGATGAAGGGCAGCCCTAGCTAAAGTAGTGCGGAGATTATGGAGTTTAACATCATCAGAGAAAAAAGGAAGACAAATAGTAGAATTTTGAGGAGCAGGTGCAACCTGGAGAATACCAAACATGACTACAGCGCTCTGTAGATAGAGAAATCACAGAACACGATGGAGAAAGCACTGCAGGATACCTTAGAGTGAGATGATGATGCAAAAGTACACTTGTCTGGGAACATATGTATCTATATTCCTGGAAAACAGGTTGAATGAAATAAACTAACCTTGCTATAAACTCCTGCTTTCAGAAAAGTCTAATTAAAAAAGCTCACACAAGCAAGGCTTACTACATTAATACATTACATTAATACTAATTTCAATTGGTGTTCTTAAAAGCTATTCTTAAAGGCTTTATGAATTTATGTATCATACTAGAAAGACTTAAATGTAAAATAAGTTCTTGCTGATTCTGTCCCATTTATTCCATAAAGAATACTGGATATTACTGTAGATGATGCTGGTTGAGTGCTGAGCTATTGTAAATAGCCAGAGAGGAAGGCTGAAAGTCTGACTAAAAATCAGACAGGAATACCCCACTGAATGTGGTGAGCAGTAGTGTACAGAAAGAATCATCGAATCACACCTATAAATTGATGAGTGGGAGATAGCAGTATAACTCATTTACAAAATAAAAATTTGCATAATTTAATTTTTATTCCCTTGTAACATGACAGTTTTTTGGCATGTGGGTCAAGCTTTGATTCATAAAATTTAAGTCAGAGCTGTATACTTTGTCAACTTGGTAACTCAGCCTTATGCATGTGTCCTCTTTTCAGCTGGGACAGAGTTAATTTTCTTCCCAGTAGCTGGCATAGTGCTGTGGTTTGGATTTAGTACCAGAAGAATGTTGATAACTCACTGATGGTTTAGTTGTTGCTGAGCAGTGCTTGCACCAGTCAAGGACTTTTCAGCTTCACATGCTCTGCCAGGGGCACAAGAAGCTGGGAGGGGGCACAGCCAGGACAGCTGACCCCAACTGTCCCAAGGGCTATTCCATACCATACAACATCATACTCACTGTATAAACTGGGGGGAGTTGGCCGGGGAGAGCGGTCACTGCTCAGGGACTGGTAGGGTGTCAGTCAGCAGGTGGTGAGTGGCTGCATCGCTTGTTTTTTCTGGATTTTGTTTTTTTGTTTGTTTGGTGGTTGTTTTATTTTTCACTACAATTTATTATCATCATTATTATAATTTTATTTTATTACAATTTTTAAACTGATCTAATCTCAACCTGTGAGCTTTCTTACTTTTGCCCTTCCGATTCTCTCCCCCATCTCACGGGGGGCGGGGGGCAGGGGAGGCTGAGGGAGTGGCTGCATGGTATGTAGTTGCTGGCTGGGGTTAAACCACCAGCATGGCAAAGAACTTCAGAGTTTTGCCATGTACTATGCAGATGGCATCCGTATTTAAATGTCAAATAACAGAGAGCATATTGCATCTTTAATTAAGTTGTTCAAAGGCTAAACTACTCTCACTCTTATAATACCTACATCTTTTTCTGTGATCTGAATTTAAGTTTTACTTTTACTTGGGGATCTTGTTTATCCTTACATTGGTATTAGAAGACCATCATCAATTCATCTCAGGCATACTCAAACTAAACAGACTTACTTTAAGTTCCTTACTTCTACTCATGTTTTTGCAGGCCTTGACTAATTCTTTTTGCTCTTTTCTGCATAGATTTCCGCATGGTCACATTTCTCCTAAAATGGATTTGCCATTATAGTAACCATCTCACTAATGCAAGATACACATACAGCTTTTCTAAACTGCAACTTACTTTTCTTGCAGATTAATTACTGTATGTGACAACAAATGCTTTGTAAATATTCATTAGAAATACAATAAGAAATCAAAGTAAGATAATTAGATTCAAATGCCTTGTGGTATAAGAGAAAGAAGAAACTTATATCAACATTTCAAAAAGCTAGGTTTGCAACACATCCAAAACTATAGAACAGTACCAAATGCCAGACTCTACTGGCATTTTACAATGGAATAACCGATTATAAGGAGGTTATGTAGAAGACCAAAAAAGAAAAAAATTGCAATTTTACAATGGAATAACCGATTATAAGGAGGCTATGTAGAAGACCAAAAAAGAAAAAAATTGCAATTCCATAATCCACGAAAGCCAAGAGACTACAATTACTTTGTAGCGTTCCCCTCAACATTAAATAGTAAATGCAGAAATGATGACATGAACTGATTTGTAGCAAGAGACCAAGCAAAAGAATTAGAAATGTATCCTAATAGTTTTGTTTCCCTTTACCATACAAACTACTAAAACTGTAACTAATTCTACAAATACTGCACTAGACATTACGCTGAAATGAATCACGTGCTTATACATGGATGAAACAGCACCATCATCCTACCTCTGGCTGCCTCGAAAGGAACTCTGTTCTCAGGCAAAACTAAGAAAGTTAAGCTTATATAAATAGCACTCAAGCAAAATCATATCTTTCACTGCGAGAAAGCTGGAGGCATAGCATTCTTAGAGGGAAGTCACAGATCACTGAATTTATTTCCTGCCTCACTGTGTTGCAGCTTGGAATTAGCACCTGAAGGCCTAACCTAAAATACAATAACAATTATTGCCAAAGACTAATCCTTAATCCTTGAGGCTTATTCATGTCACAGAACATAGTTGTTCTCCAAAGTTTTTGCACCAGGAGACAAACTGCAGAGATGAAGCTGAAGGCTTGCAGATGGTTTGGGCAGGACTAGGGGAAAACATTCCTGGTTTCTCGTATTGGGCTGGGGAGTAAAGTAACATTTGTAGATGAGCCCAAAGAAGGTGAGTACCAATTTACCAGCATCAGGGGAAATTGGTGTTCTACCATCAGGGTAGAATAGCAAGCTGGAACGCAGCTGACAAAGAAAAATTGGGGGGGGTTGGGGTTTTTTTGTTTTTTTTTTTTTAACATAGATTAACATATGGGTAAGCAAGTACCATGAGTTTACAGAGAATTTAATAAAAAAACCCTGCTCTTAGATGAGTTATAAAACTTTTAGGTAATTTTTCTGCATGATGCTTGAAACCAAAATCTGAAACCTGATTTGGCTTTCAAAGTAGGAAAGTACAATCTAGGTGAAAAACAACAAAACCCAGACCTTCCATCCCTCTACCTCTGCAAATCAATGGCACCAGATGCATTTCAGTAATTCTGAAGAGCATGAATGAAACTGCCCCTGCTCCTTATAGTGACTCTTACCAGCTTAGCTAATGAGTCAGCTCATCTTGAAGCACTGCCTATTTAAATTTACCTCTCTATTCAAATGCCAAATTTATGGCAACATTGCACTGCAAGTTCAGTCACGGAAAAGTTGTATTGGTCAAAGAGCTGTCAGGGTCACCACAGGACCTAACCCAGAGCCCACCAAAGGCAGTCACTGATTTCCAAAAGCTTTGGATTTAACTCACACAAAGGAACTGAAGCGTATAGAGTATTACATTAGGTAATCTTAAGGAAAAGTTAAAGAAAGATACATTCATCTAACATTGAATAAAATAAACCAAGGGTAAAAATATATCAGAAATAACTTTAGTAGACATTTGTCAGGCCCCCTCTCTGTCATGATCCAAACTGAAGTAAATTACAAAGACAATTCTTTTCAAACATGTATTCTTTATCTTTTGATCTTATTAAAAGAAAAAAAAAAACTATTTCTTGGTTTTGTGCATTTCTAAAATACATGTTATACTTTTAGCCTTAAATTTCAATTTGTATTTTTATAATTGTTACATATATAGCTTTTGTCCCTTTGCTGTAAAACTGTATTTCTTCAAAGTAAGTAGTAAAATTATTACTAAGAATCATTACAGTGTTCTGCTTCTGGCAAAAATACTCCTTTTCAGCATTGAAATCTACACTTTCTGATTAAAACAGTACTTTCATCACAATTTTTTTTTAACAAAATTCATTTCCACTTTATATCAGCCAAAAAATTGGCTACCTCATTTGATTATAGTATATTAGCATACACCTTTCGTTTCTCTTCAGAATTCTTGAGAAAAATAATGGGTCATTTTTCAGACAAGCACAATAGAATCAACTAAGATTAAAAACTGAAATGGAAGAGAAGGCTGTATCTTCTATCTTTTGAAGTGTTCTCAAAACCTTTCCTGTCATATTGATGATCCACTTAAACTTTTTCATCTCAATCTGATTACTTTGTTCACACTGCTTCAGAGATTAGCCTGAAAGAAGATGTTTTAGCCATACTGTTCAGCACATGCCAAGAGCTCATCTTCATAACACCAGTGCTATGTGATTATTTCCTTATATCGTATTTCCACAAGTAGAGGATTATACAGCCTACTGTAAAATCCACTTATTTCACTATTACCAAAGGGAATTTTATTGTCATAAGAACCTACATGCATTTTTATCAGTTGAGTTTACTAAAAAACAGTGGGAAAGAAAAAGTGTCCATATTCCATTCTCACAGCAGATGTAATTAATCATAAATCTCAGGGCAGATGGAACTGTTGTACAGGCTTGGAAATCAGTATGATACTTCCAAAACCATTGCATTTGCTGTTTTGCAATACTGAAAAACAAACAAAAATTGCTTGGTATTCAAGTTCAATTTTCATGTTTATGTTTATATATCTATTCTGCCCTCAATGTTTTCTGTTTTTCTTATTATTTGGCTTAAAGGATAGGTTTGACTAGGCTTAAGACAGCTGTGTTTTGAGCACTGTCAGTTGTCTTCAGTTTAAAGTACTTAGACTTGATCCACTATTGTATTGCTAGTCCACCGTAAATACTAGGATAGCTGGCTGTCACCATTCCTCTTGCTCTAATTTAAATTTTTTTGAGCCATATTTCTCTTTCTATCTGTCTGCACATACCAACACAGCATTTACTTCTAGTTTAAATTCTGTGATGACCAGTCTCATTTCTATTGCAAATTGAATGGCGGAGGTTTGGGGCATTGAGGCTGGAATAAATAGCGCCCTGAACAGAATCATATTTTGCAATGAGCTGTGTCTTTTATAAATGTAATGCTGCATTGTTATGATTCTGAAACAAAAAAGATTCTTGCACAGTCAGATGTGCTTCTGCAAACTGCTTGGGGTTTTTTTGGTCTTCAGCCCGTATCATCCACATGTCCCTTTTAGTAATGGAACATCAGGTTTAGACCATGGTACTTTTAGAGACACATAAAACTGTCTCACTTCCATTAAACTTGAGCTGATCAAAATCAAAAGATGTTTTTCGTAATTTTCAGGACTTCTCCAGCAATTTTGATTTTTTCAAAGTTCTTAGACAATGGAAAGGGGCTACACAAACCCAGAGGAGAAGGAAGTCTAAAAAGAACCTCAGAGTTTAAGCCTGCCTAATACATCCTCTGGTGATTTATATTGCACCTGCTTGGGAACACCATATACTGGTCCTCACTGGACACCAGATCTATAACACCTTTCTAGCTACGTGTCACAGGTAAGTTCAGTCCATTTGCTTGAACAAAGTGAACAGAATGCTAATGTGCTGTAGAGGAGTCTCGCATTCGTTGTTTTCTACATTCTGTCTGAAGCTGTTCCTTATTTCATAAGCACAATACTATCTCTGCTGTGTTTAATCATTCCTCTCCCTCCAACAATCTCACTTTAAAGACTATTCAGAATATTTCCTTTCACATACAAAATCATTTCCCTTGATTTAAAAAATAAAAATGAATAAAAATAAAGCCACCAAACTGTAAAAACAACCAGGGCCTGAAAACCCAGCAGTTTCTCTTTAAATATTTCAGCAATGTATTAATTGATTAAAGTCTTTCATACTCAATTCTGTGCAATCAGCAGAATTACCATTACTCATCACATCACTCATTCTGAATCACAAAATGCTAAGGCTAAGAAAAGATTAAATTTGTATTGGCTTTTAAGCATTAATACTAAAATAAACACTTCAGCAATAAACATTTCGGCTAAGTGGCACTGCAGCCTTTTCCATAATCTGAGGAAAAGTAAATGCCCATGAACTGTTTTCAGGGATTTCATCCACATCTTACAAGAGTTAGAATTGCAGAAATTTCTGTTCATCTGCTTTTACATTAAAACTGACAGTCACAGCAATTTTTCCCAAAGTTTAAGTGTCTCCATTCCATTCCAGTGATAGATGTCAGCACTTTTAACTTACCCTTAAGTGAATTTATAAAGATATTAAAAAAAAAAAAAAATCTGGAAGTTCTAAGCACATTCTTACTTTTACTTTTTGCTTGCTTGCCAGTAAGAAAAATCTTCCGAAGTTATTTGAGTGAGGACTTGCAAATTTTATATTAAAACATTTGTTCAATATTTTAAAGAGCAGCATTTTAATAGTTTGAACTTTTACAGACAAATATACACTAAAGGAATTTTAAAATAAAACAGTAGAAATAGCCTCAAGCAATCTAAGTTATTTACGTCCCTTCTGATACTAAACTATCTGATTATTTCTGAACATCCTGGTACCAGCAAAATCTCAGAAACTTAACAGCTATGCTGGAAATATAAATCTGTAATAAAAACTGTGGTTTGAGCAGTGCTTCATCTATGCCAAAATCAGCAACTGCACACGTAGTTATGGAAGCCTCTCTCTGTGTACGTGCACACAGATTTCTGCTAAACCATCCCTGTGACGCCTCGTGTTGTAGGTGTCCCAATCCGTGCCACACAGCCACAGGGTTTTATGCAAATGGGATTTCTGCTGTTCGCATCAGCAGTATTAGAATTAAATCCTTAAGATGAGAAGTCACTTTAGGATTTTAGTGAAGTCCTAAAGAAGGACTGTAGTGAAACTCTGTAAACACAATAAAAACTTTACTCTTTCAATTCCCTGACATGGAAAATGAAAAAAGAGAATATTTTCTTCTTATAGGATCATTCTCTAGGTTATTTTCCAAACGTTCTCAGAATTTAATTCTTGATTCTAATCTAACCTTATTATTTCAACTCCCAACAATTGTTAAATAAAATGTTTACATGATGGAGTGCATACATTGCTTCTAATTATTTTACAATTACCTAGTTTGAAGTTAATTACATCCTTGGTCAGGACAACCCAGTTCGCTACCACTAATTTACCTCAATTATTCAAATGGATTTAATTGATTTTTAATGCATTGCTCAAATGCAAATATAGATCAAGCCTGATGTTTTCCTTTTGCAAGAAAACCCTTAGACTGCTTATGATTTGCATAACTTTGTGAAGACTTTTCTTCATTAAAAATAATGACAACAAATTTTAAATGGACCTGCTATTAATAAAATGCCTTTTTTTTACATTTCAGGCTCAAAGTCCAAGCTTACAAATAGCTGAGTACTCTCAGCAAAGCTTGCTAATTTCAGAGTACCATCTCTCCTTCCTAATGGTTTTCAACTTTTTCAATTTGTGGAAGTTAAATTTTCCAGTGGAAAGGAAGTCCTTCTATAGTAAACATAAGCATCCTGAGCACAAGTATGGTTTACATAGATTTTATTGTACATGCTTTACAGCAGCCTGCAGACCAGCTCAAAAACCATTCCTCAGAAATTCAGCAGCACGCAACTTTGATTTCTAACTCTCTGGGGAACATATACTGAGGTGGAACCCAATCCCAATGTCCAGCTCCGTTGATGACTCAGATAAACCCCAGTTAAATATTTGCTTTATTATGCCAAAATTTGCTCATTTGCCAAGTGAGGATAATTTATGAAGCAGAGATCCTGTGATGAACACCACTGAAAGAGAGGCAAGTGCAACTACTGATGAATTAGTTCTGGCAACAGATCCTTAAAGACAAAAACAAAATATAAAAAATCCAAAGCTTACTCTAGAAACAGCATTTGATTCACCAGGTTTTGTATTAGCACTTTGATAACAAGTCCATCACACCCTGTACTTCTTTAGAGGGAACAGAGAACAGCTTGTCTCCACAGTCTATTATAATTACCACCAAACTGCACTGGAAACTTGGCAATTTTGAATTTCGTAACGTCCGTGACTGACATTCCTAATTAATACTATTGTTTTTCTCCTCTGGCTGAATTTCCTGAATGCCAACCTGCATAGCATAAAATAAAAACAGGCATTAAAGAAAATAACATCAATGTTAATCTCTAGCACAAATATATTAAATGCCTCGGTAAAGTGTACCGAAAAGGACAGCATTCCTATAAATAATGGATCACTGCAGTCTGATAATCTATATCCTCCTACGCTAATAAGATTATAATCTTTCTCTCCTGTTTCCTTGCCTTTGAATTTCAGTGCTGCAGAGGCTAAAGTGCATTACCAGCTCTCCTTGTCATCTTGCTTTGAAATTTGTAAATGAAAGAGCCTTCCAAAAGAGGAAAGCAAAAATGGCCTCATGAAGATACAATGCAGAACACTGTCTTGTGTTAGTCCCCAATTAATCCTGGTACCAAATTTTTCTTCTCCTTTTTGTCATTTTAGTGTAGATCTAAGACCAGGAAAATTCATAAAGTTATGTATTTGGTTCACATTGGTTCACTCAGGGCACATCTCTAATCTGTACTAGAGATCACAGATCTCCAGGGTATCCCAAACTAACTCCAGAAGCAGAATCAGCACATTCAAAAGCAACATCAACACCAAGCTGACATCTCTCCTCATTTCATTAAGGAGCAGAGCTGGTACTTATTTCTGCATAGCACTGTACAGAAGAGTATCTGTAAGAATATTAACTGTTACTGATTTCATGGACAGAGATTGCGTGGCAAGAGATAAAAATATTTAATTCATTAAAAATTCATTTCATTTGAGAAATGCTAAACTTGCATTTTTACCTTTCATTTTGAAATAGTGGTTTTAATGCAATTGAGTTAAAAATGATGGAAAGGAAGCAAGGAGGATAATGTGAAAAGTAAATGGATTATTAGAGGTGATCTGAGAACTATTTTATTTATAAATCCTATATTGATTTGGCCTCAAACAGGCCAAAACCCATTACATGTAAGTTGAACCCAAAGCATCCTACAAACTTACGATGTCTTAGTTCACCCATCCCCAATACTGGGTAACATAGTTGCTTTGCTGAGATTTGGATGTAGAAAACTATCTTAACTTGATGTGGCCAAGATCAGTTAGAAATCAGCAAAAGTTAGGTTTAATTTCCCACACAGACTTCCAGCAGGCCAGATACAGATTACAGCTCTTAAGTTTTAGATCCAAAATTTAGAATATTGGTTTTGACATATTTAAACTGAAATACAACAAAACCCAACATAGCAGCGACCCTTCCATACATATTCTATATATTGATCAAAAACATTTGAAGCAGAATACATACAAATTATATTGACAGCCACTATCAACATGTAGAAACATGTAGATTATACACTTAACCACATATATTTCTTTTCTAAATTGGACCATTCTTCAATGCTAGATCCACGGTCACAGATCTCCCAGTAGAAGAAATTTGATAAAACTTTTATGTCTGTATCTTTGAACTCATGATCTAAATAGTTAAATACGTTTCTAGCTACAGTAAACTGGAAAGGACTGTAAAGCATTTAAATAGAGACTTAGAGACTTCAGTTTAAATGTTGGATGATGGAAGTGTGTATGGACATCTCCGTGTCTTCTGCTTCTAACTCTGTAGACTGCTTTCAAATTTCTTACTTCCTTGAGTACCAACAAAACCAAAAATAGAATAGCATGGCTTGGAAATGACATTCAGAAATGGATGCAACTGTTGGAGTCTGTTCTGCAGTACTATTCAGTGAAACTAATGTATGTATGATTGATTGCAAAATCTGTTCTTTTGTAGATTGCACAGAAAATGTTTTTTTTTTTACGAGCCCATGAAAATGTTAAAGATATGAAAATGTGTTTGCCTACTGAATCTCAGTAAAATGTCAGAATTTTCAATACACTGAATTTGTCAGTTTAAGTCAATCAATATGCTTTGTTAAATAGTTTTGATATGCTTTTGACTCGTATTTCACATTTTCTTTCTTTAAATGTATATCTAAATTGAACTGAAATTTCAAAATGGAATAATTAAATCAGCCGGGAGGGAGGGGGGCGACAGTTTGAAAATACATAGAATAGAGTGGATGCTTTCACAACTTCAAAACTTTTCTTTAAAGTGTTCTGAATTGGGAGTATTATCGTAGCAAGTTCTCTACTGTTTATTGTTTCAAGTTCTGCAAACTTATTTTTTGTTAAAATGGCTTTACAAAAATTTCTAAACAGGCCTTTTTGCTTCATTTTCAAATCACATAAGGAAGTAGAAAAGTTCCACATACACTTAATCCTAGTAACTGCTTTATCCGCAACCTTGCAAATATCAAGCAGAGTGTCCACCTACAGATTTTGTTTTGAACGCTTTCCTTCTATCACAAGGTCATTCAGTTCAGTACAACATTCAAAGACCAAAAGCCTGTGCATATCAGAACTCTTTTTTTTTTTTTTTTTTTTTTTTTTGCAGTGTCATCTTCATCAAAGTCTGCAAAGAGCTTGGAAAAGGCTATAGTTCCCTGGTAGCCCTGTGTTTCATGGTGTGTGGTTTGAGAAATGCTTTTATCAGGAAAAGTGCCACAAAAACTTCTTTATGAACCCCATCAAGTTTTGTGTTTTGGTATCAATACATTCCTAGAAACATTGGCACTGCTTGAATACTTCTCTTGTAAAACTTTGACAGGCTTGAGCGTGTGGCAGTTCTAATGATCTTTGTCTTACCCCTTTCACCTCATGACACATTTTACCCTTATACCTCTCTTGATATTGCCACATCCACAGTCCCTTTTCTGCAAATTCCTCTGAAAAACTCAGTGCAGCTGACAGCAGCCTCTCTCTTTTCTTATTCTTTTGGATGTGCTATAGGAGATGTGCTTCTACATGGCAGAGACAGGCTGTCCCTTAAGACCTCTTTGGTGACTAGATCACAACAAGAATGACAGACCTGACACTAGGGACAAGAACATATATTTTCATTGGGTTCTGGAAAAAATATTTATAATTCAAAAGCTTTCTTTTTTGATTTGGTTGTGAGACAAAGACCAGACCCTGTGCCTCAGGATTTATTGGCTAAAGTACTTCAAGACAGTGAAATGCCAAATTAAAAAAAAAAAAAAAAAAAAGCATAATATCAGTAATGAAACAAACCATTAACAACAACAATAATAAACCATCACTGTTTTGGCATCTGTTCCTTTTGCCCTTTCTGCTTTTCTCTAGTCTTCTGGTTTTGTTTTCTCCTTGCCTCTGCTGGTTCTTTCTAATACTATTCCTTTCACTTATTCCAGCAGGATTTTTAATTTTTTTTACCTTTTGTCATTTGTCGGATTTTAACAAAATGGGCTGTAATTGTGTGTATGAAAAATACCTGCAGTTGAATGCACAATGTTTTCAGCACTGGGTTGGGAAATGTCCTTAGCCAACAGACACATCATGATTACAGTGTGTCCTGGATGGCTGGGGAAAAGCTGCAAAACTAAGGGAAAGAATATCATGTGGAAGGATATGAAATTCTAATCTAGACAAATGTTGTACAAGAGAAAAGAGATTCAGTAAAATAAAGCACTATTCTGGGAACACAATTCTTCAGGAGAGTATTTCACTGTTAGATGAAAATAAGTATAAGGAATAAGAGAAGGTTACAATTTTAAGAAAAAACCAATAGTTTCTCAATATTACAGTGCTAGTTCTATAGAGAAGAGATGTTGGAAATTCACAGGCTACTGAGATTCCTTCAATGATAAGGAGGCTGCTTGGATTTGACTGGACTACAAGTAAACCTGCTCTAACTCCAGGGAGAAGACACAGTTACATGGAGGTGGCAGGAAGTTTTTCACTTGAATAACATAATAAGCATCTCCACCAGAGGAACTGATACAGGAGAAGAAACAGAGAAGAGAAACAATAGGATAAAAAGGAATAATACTTTTTCAAGGATCCATGAGAAATAAAAAGAACAATCAAGGCAGAAGGAATTTATGGAGCTGCAGGAGTTGACCAAGACACAGATCTAAATAATAAGAGACAGCACTGCCAGGAAACGCAAAAGGATTCTGGTAAAGATCAGTGCATATCTGTGCTTATTCTTAACTTTCTTGCTTCATGGAAGAAAACGAGTATAAAGTCATGCAATTAGAAATAAGTATTTAGAAGATCAAACCTTTTTCTCAGTAAATGGATATAAATCTGTAGTTAATCTGACTGCAAGATAGACATTTTAACAGAAGACAAAACAGGAATCATGGCACAGTAACTAGCACTGTTTCTCAGGGACACTGAAAACAATCTTAGAAGTCACCAGCAGAAAGCAATGCAGCATGAAAAATACAATCCTCCAGCTGAATACTGCCTTAACTCAAAGTCTCATTTTTAAACTAAACATATACTATATAGATTTTTCCATATAGACTAACATTTAAAATGCTAATGCAAATGCAGATAAACATGTACTTTTAACATTCCAGAAATGAAGGGAAGTTACTTAAAGTTCTTTTGGTAAGTATGTATTGAATCCGATGTATCTGTATCTGAAAACCAGTATCTGTTGCACAAAGTCATGTTCAGGGTGCAGCTTTGCTCAGCTTTAATTAAATCCTCCAATTTCTTACCTACTGTATTTCACACATTTGCGGATCATCTATTAAACTGCTTCTTCTGTTTCAGAATGCCAGTTGCAATTCAATTTTCATTTGCGTGCGCTTCAAATGCAGCAATACCTGTGATCAGCTTGGTATCTCTCCTACTGTACATTATTACTCTGTATCATCGTCTTTCTTGATATACCCTGTTCATCTCTGTCTCATCCACCCTTGCTGGCATTGTTTATATCTCAAGAAATAATTTGTGACAATTTACAGATGCTTGATCAGTTTAGCTTCAAATAGTTATTTTGAGCATATTCTCTACATTGTGTATGTAAAAGGTAATGAACCATAGTAAAAAACATATGTTAGTTCTGAATACGGCAAAGGCTGGAATACAAGGTCACTCCATAGTCTGACAGAAAAAAAAAAAAAAAAGGAAAAAAATCAAAATACTATGAAAATTATTTAATGACACAAAATATCATTGTAAAAACCTGAACAATAACATTGTGCAAGCGTATGTCACTGTGCACTTCAGGACAAATATGCCTCTTAGACATGAGAGCCATTATTTCCTTTCTATTTTAGATCCAATGTTCTTATGCGAGTGTCAGTTATGATAATGCAGGCTGATGGTCAGGTCTGAACCGTCACCACGTTCAACAGTGGTTGCTTCAGAAGGCTCCATTGTGTGATATGACAGTTAAACGCTCTGCTCTTGTAACAACTGCACTTTGGTGAAGAATCGGGCTTTTAAAAATTATCCATTTAATATATCCCTTTGAAAGTACCTATTTCTAAAAAACCTAGAGAGAAGCAATTGTGTTGATAGGGATCATTTCATCAGTGTTCAACACTATTGAAATCCGTGCTGCCATGGGAATTTTGGTTCTTCATGGCTAATGACAAGGGCAGTAGTAGCATGGGTGTCCCTATTCATGAGCAGAGACTGTTCGTCCTGAAGCGTTCAGTGGCTTGACTACCTTGAGAGCCAGAAAGAAATGCACTCAAGAATTCAGTACCACAAGCTGGGAGACAAATTAGCTATAGCTCCCAATTTCCACTTGGAAAAAATAAAACTACAGGAACCCCCTAATTAAGATTCTTCCCTTAATTGAATAAGTTCATCATCAAATGAAATAAGAAGGACCACAACCATTAGTAAGTACAGATCACAACCTCTATCATCTGGTTGCAAATGACTCACTTCAACACATTACATTCCACAAAGACTAGAGAGAGGCTTCAGCCAACTGCCTGAGCTGATGCACTGCTGTTATCTAGCACTTCAAAAGAGCACCATATTTAATTTTCACCTACAGACATTAAAACAAGCTTTTTAAATGGATTTTGAGACATCACTACTGGAAAGTAGGCCAGGTATGTCAGGGGATCTAAATGCTCCTCTCAGGAGCCAGATTTGAAAATTTTACCCTTTGCTTTTCTTCAAGTCTTTCACAGTACATCATAAAAATATACCATAAAATGGTAGAACTGCTTTAGAATTAAAGATCAAATTTTCTGCTCTCTTGTTCATGCATTGCCCAGTAAATAATTAAAAAATGGTTGTTATTCTATTCATTTTATTAATGGGATCATGCCCAGTTCAGCAAAACATTGCAAATAATTATAACTCACAATTCATCAGCCCACCCATCCTCATCTTTTCTCAGCCTCTTCAATTGTTGGATTTTTTTCCCCTCCTGACTGCCAGCTGCTGGTACAGATGTCACTTCCTGCCAGATGTTTTCATAAAAACCTCAATTAGTATCTACCCACAGTTGAGACAGCTATAGAGGTGACTGTACAAATGCAGACTTTAGAAGTACAAGAGGCTAAATGAGCTTCTGTTGCGCTCTACACATCAGTTTATCCAATGATTATTTCTTGCACGTGAAGATTTCATCTGCATTATTCTAACTAAAATAAAATAATAAGCCAAACACTACTTTTAAAACTGACAATGTGTAATAACATATTAAAGAGAGATATAGAACTCAACCCTACAGCAAAGAGTGAGATCCTATAAGGAGAAATGGAGGGTTGTGGCCAGTCCATGACAGTCACTCTCTGCCACTCCTTGCTCCTCACACTTTTCACTGCTCCAGCGTGGGTCCTTCCCACAGGCTGCAGCCCTTCAGGATAAACCTTCTCCAGCATGGGCTCCCTGGGGAGCCATTCCTGTCAGGAGGACCTACTCCATCATGGGCTCTCCAAGGGCTGCAGTTTCCTTCAGGTAATACCCACCTGCTCTGGCATGGGGCCCTCCATGGACTCCCATGTGGATACCTGCTCCACCTCACTTTCCCCATGCATCAGCGGAATCTCTGCCCTGGCACCGGTAGCACCTAGTTCCCCTCTTCCTGCTCTCTCCCGGCTGCCTGCAGGGCTGGTTTGCACAGGTTCTTTCCCCTCACTTCTCAGTGCCTGGGCAGGGTTTTGCACTTTCTTAAATAAGGAACTGACTGGAACTGCCCACATCTGGCATGGGGCAGCACGGCCCCTCCTCATCTCCCCTGTTACCAAAACTTCACCGTGGACACCCGCTACAGAGCCCACTCATCCTGCGAGGCTGCTGCTTTAAATTGTGTGCCCAGTCACGATAATGATATAAGCCACCCTGGGAATAAAGACTTTTGCTCTGAGGTTTTAGGGAAAATAGCGTAACTGAAACTAAATAAGAGATGAGAGGTGAATACAAAATCTACAATATTCTATTGTGCAATAAGATACTGTGCTTCGGTTCTGATCTTGCTCCATTTTAAACTGTCATCACTACGAGACAAACAAGCCTTGTACCATTACAATAATAGATTTAATAAAGGAATGAGGTTTAAAGCATTTGAAAATACGGAGATAATTAAGCCTGATTTTCTTCAGAGCTTTCCACCCTCCTAATGAGGTCTAATGAATTCAGCACTGAAGATTTAACAACAGGTGCCTTTACATTAGGAGGCCACGGTGTACAGGCACAAACAGCACCTGCAAGCCTTTCCTCAAGAATGCTAAAAAAAGTCTCAGAACTGCTCCCTCCAGCAACAGCTGCCTTGCTACCTAAATAAATGGCATTGTCTAATATTTGTAACTTGCCCAGGCCCTGGCCTCAACCCATGTGCTCGTGTATCTACATCTCTCACAAGTATTGATTTATTCTAGTAACACATGCACAGTTAATTTTTAGGTTCAACTTAGCTTGATGTAGGTTGGTAGGATTGGTTTTATCCCTTTGGTTGAGAGTCAGCTGTTCTGTTGAGGAATGTAATGCTCTTCCCAGCATGCCGCAGTGAGCACACAATCTGAGAGGCCACCTGACTTTCTCAGTATCACACAGGCAGTCGGAGGAAGAATCAGAAACTGTACTGCATCTCAGGCCAGTACTTAATCCATGAGACCGCCCTACTTTTTCAAAGTGAATATGTGAGCTCCTTTTCCTACAACGCAAGACTTGGTTTTTCACCCCAGTGTTTTATCAAGCAAATGAACTAGTGAGAACTGAGAGAAACAGCTGTTAAAAATGGGTGCTGACACTCGCAAACTATTTTGTTACACCTGTGACAGCAACACAAACTACTGTCTCCTCAGTATCTCCTGAGGGATGTTGAGAAAAACAGATATGGCTGGTCTCACTTCTAATTAGGAAAAGAATTATGCTCCTGCATTTTCAGCCCTATCTCTGGGCGTAAGAATCCTATAGCTACAACCTTCTCAAATGGCAACAACTAAAGATGTTCAAATGCAAAAGCCAAGCAACTTAAAAGGTCTTTTTAACTATTTAAATTACCCTAGAATCTTTCCATTTCCAACTCCTCTACCTTTTATGCTTGCTTTCTCTCCATGAAAGCTATATGCTCTCCTGCTTCAAACTCATGA
This sequence comes from Egretta garzetta, assembly GCF_000687185.1. Lineage (NCBI taxonomy): Eukaryota > Metazoa > Chordata > Aves > Pelecaniformes > Ardeidae > Egretta > Egretta garzetta. The sequence goes on from NW_009259977.1 coordinate 1,421,620, forward strand.
TGCAAGAACTCCTCACAGAAATCTGTTGTCCGGGTTCCTGTCCCTGAGTCTTTTCACGCAGCCTTTTGTGATTTATGCTCAACCTTAAGCAGCCCAGAGATTTACCCTCCATATTCCCATGTAAGCATTTTACTCTGAGAAAATCTCCAGCTGCGCCTCCATCTAAAAGTTTCTAATTCTTCCCCTTAGAACACTCAACATGTTTCCCACCCACCCATATCTGACTTCTTGTCTTGATCTGTTAACACATATTTATCTGAGGTGGTCAAGAGAAAGAGAGATGGAAATTAAGTTAGAGTCTCAGTGTAGTGATTGTTATCACTACCCATCACTGCTTATTTTCATATGCGTAAAGAGGAAACAGCTCTATGGTGAATTATATGATCTGAAGACTTAATATATGATTTAACAAATCATATTATGTTTAATAAGCTACAATCCATATAACGTTCTCTGATTTAATAAATATGCTCTAAATCACAAACAACACTCATACGAGTCCTTTTATAAAAGATTTTGGTAGTTTTAATCATAAATGGCACCCACATAAAAATAAGACATTAAATATACCCAACTTGCCTAAGGAGAAATACATCCCAAGAGACAGTCACCCCCCTCCCCACGCTCCTAAGTGCAGAAGACTCTTACTTGGACTGTACAAACACCATGAGTAGCATTAGCATTACGGTCGTTGTTCAGTTGTTGTGGCACGTTCCCCTTGCAGCTTCAGCTCTGGAAGGTGCAATGGCTGAGGATGATTAATCAGAGTCTATTTGTTGCAGAAGCTAATGGAAGGAACAGTGCTAAGCATTTTTCAAAAATGAATAATAACTCAGGTACCTGGCACCTGCATGTGAAGTGAAGCATTACAAACAAATGAGGAGTAATAGAGCTTACTGGGCATAAAATGTTATTGTTTTATAAAAAAAAGTGCAGAATAAGCAAACTAGAAGTAATCACCCTGAGCACTTCCAACAACTAAATAACCTTTAAACTTTCTGAGGTCCTACAAAATAACATGATTGATTAGCAGCTGCATGAGTCTATAAAGGAGAATGGGACATACATGCTTTGGAATGATACTAGAATTTTAGTCCTGCCTTAGCTCTGTTACTGTTCAAATACTAAAACATTAACTATTTTAACAGTCCAGATCTTGCTATTGTATTTCCTGGGCTTTCAAAGTGCTTGGTGAAATATTATTCAGGCTTTAGGTACTTGCCAAGTTAATGCCTGGAAACCGCCAGGGATTTTAAAAAGAAATGCCAATTAATTGTTTCCTTATATTGCACATTATTTAATATACTTTGCTAGAGATCCATGTTGCTAACAGTCCCCCTGCTTGGAACTTTAAATAAAGAGCAAAAAAGAACTTTTAAAGGAAACCAAGGCTGATACATATGGGGATGGCAGGTTTACAGCTGCACAATATACTGTTTAAAAATGTTAGCAGTTATTGCATTTGCTGGGTAAAATGTTGCCAGTTTGCTGACAGCTTATTTCCAGAGAGTTGGAAATAATATTTTGCCATACAACTATATTAATCCTACCCTAGGAATCAAAATTGAATTTGGATTCATCATTACCAATTTATCAGTTTTAGCAGACAACTATTGCTGGTTTCATATTTTCCAATTTGTTTGTGGGTTGGTTTTTTTCACGCCCTTCATCTGCTTTAGCTTCTTTAGCAAAGAAGATTACTTATACCTATTTTGTCTTTCCATAAGCACATTCTTAGCTCACAATCTTCATTCTGATGTGTCCTAATATATGGAAAGACCTTAGGGCCTCTTTGGTGGAAATACTCTCAATTGGCAGTAAGAATGAAGAGGAAATTTATTGGTCACTAATTCCAGCCACCACATAATAAATTCCACCTAAAAAGGAGAATGAATTCACAGTATACATGGACCGGCATCTGAAAAAAAGGATCACTGACAAAGTATTTAGATTCCCCAACTACAGCACCTTTAAGTTAAATCCAAGGACTTGGATTTTTCTGTGGTTTTATATTCCATACATGGATTTAGAAGAGACAGGCAGAGTAGAAAGAACTTGAGAGACTTAATATTTGCTGATCTTGAGAATGCTGGAAGTTCATAAAGTTGAAAAACTAGAATTTTGGGGAGACAGCAACTCTGAAACCCTTCTGCTTTTATAAATCACATGCTGCAGGGAAAGAAACAAAGTAAAGAAAATCATATCTTTTTTGCTATGAGAAATTTAAAAGAACAAAAGCATTAACACACCTAGAGCGCAATTAAATATGGAGAATGCAAGGCAAGAACGCAGAAAGCATAACAGAGTTAAATGGTTTTATTGTAAAACTGGCTAATATGAAAATCTTAGCTATCTCATTTCTCCTGAAATTAAAGTGCATTTTTAAAGGCTTTTTAGAAAACAATGCAGTACCATTCTACTCTGAAAGAAGTTAGATATTTAGTAGGCTGACTGACGTTAGGCGTTGAATTTGCATTTGGCGTACTTTAAATGTTCAAACTGAAAGGAGTGAAAGCCTTTGTTGTGAAACACAAAAATATCACACTGTGGAGAGAGACACACTGAAAACAACTGAATGATGGATTGAGAGATAAACATTGTGCATTATTGTTTATTCAAGCAGCTAGCAGCACTAAATAAGGTTTTCCTAATATCATTACTGTGGTGATTAACATCCTTTTTCACACTTAAAAATCATTCCTGAAACTCGAAAGCGAATTGATTTCTCCCCACTATAATTAATTACTTCACATTTAATTGCAGGAAGCAGGGTATTTTTTTCAACTCTGCACTTGCAAAACAGTGGCTTAATTCCACTCCCTTTCAGCTCTCTTCTATGTAGGACCAGGGAGCGCTGGGGTGTCAGGATGATGAAGTATCTGCTCCTTAGCCTTCTCTCTCTATAAAGCAAGCAACTCAGATCTACCGTACTACATCTCTGCCTCAGGAGAAGGAAAGCAGCTAGTTTTGAGCTTTAAATAAGGAACGAGAGACAAAAGACAGGGTTGTAAAAAAAATATTCACTGTGGTTTAACAAGCACAGCCAAGTGTTCTGCTGGTTGTAATGAAAATGGTGTCTCGAGAGTTTTCTGTGTGGTTACAAGATAGCAGGGGTCATCTGGGCTACAGTCCATCAAATCAGTATTTGAGAGAAAATTCCTATAAAAAGCGAGTAAAAAAAATGGAGACTAAAGATTGCTGAGAAGATAGCAAAATACCATCTTTTGTTTCCAGAGACTTTTTTTTGGTTTTGTCAAGCTGCTTCTTGACAGAGAGAGAACAGCGAAATGGTGCTAATGTTTCCTGTTTAGCAGCTACAAGGATTTCTTGGCATGAGTTCGCAAATAATGTAATCGACTGAATTCTGCCATTCAGGTTTTTTCTTTTATTGTTTTTATACACTGCACTCTAGCATCAGAAATAGCGGTATAACCCTTGGAAACTACTTACATACTATGTATGTAAACAACAGCAATAAACTACATGTAGTGCAATGAAAAAAAATACATGAAGTAGCTTGTAGCTCCCATATTTGTAACTAAAGTTTCTGCATTATTTATTCAGAATTGAACCCTCTTGGAATGTTTCTGTATTTCTTATGGCAACTTGGCACTTACCTAAATAGATAACATAAATTTGGATTTTCTTAAAATATTGCTAAAGATATCAATGCATTTTTCTGAGCTAGTAAGTATTCATTTAACACAGTTTCATCAAAAAGAATCAAATGCAGAATATCCTCATTGCATCACATCAAATCAGCCTAAGGATGACTTTCTGTCAGTAGCTTTGTTCTTTTACTGCAAAAAAATACACAATAGGGCCTAAAGCCCATATTAACACATTGCTGAAATATTTTCTATGCCACTAGAACACTGTTTGAAAGAAGACAAAATTGGCTTACAGATCCTAACCCACATCCAATTCCCCATGCACAAGATAATAATATGAAACTCGTTTACATAAGTACACGTGTGTGCACGTACATTTTCCAGAAGTAATCACTTTTTTTTTGTGTTGATGAGATACTGAAAAAGCTCTTGGGGCACAGAGCACTGAACTGGTTACTTTACCAGTTATTATTTACCTTCCTACTTTAGCTTATTTGAACATCCTAGCCTATAAATAAGGGCAACACCAAGGAAAGAGAAATGCAGATTTTTAACAGGTAGCTCTGCTTAAAATCCACAGTCTGAACTGAATTGTTGTGGGGAAAGACATTTCCAAATATGAAGGTTACTTAATGTTTTGTTTCTAACAGTCAGCACAAGGAAGAGCATCCACCCACAATGCCAAAAAGTACTTACACCATGGCTTGTCAGCGTCTGAAAGTCAGGCACAAACCTCAGATGTCACATGAAAGAATACATCCAAAGCCTGGAAATGATCACTGATGCCGCATCTCAAACATTCCCACAGGGGTTACAAGCATTGCTTTCAAGCTAGTTCTAAGATTAAAGATTGCCATTAGTTGACCTCTGTTTCCCGAGCTCTAGGGTCCACACGTCAAATGTTTCTCAACAACTCCTAGGACTAGAAACCATCTCAATGAAGAAAGATAAAAAAGCAAAGTATCATATGACTCAAGAAACTATGGCTGTGCATAAAAGGCCCAGCTACTCGAGGCTTGCAAAAAAAAGTAAACTTCAGTGTTTTCATGACTGCTGGAAGAAGGGCACCCTAAGCTGTATCAGCAAGACCATGGCTTGCAGATTGAGGGAAGTGATCCCTCTCCTATGTTCAGCACCTGTGAAACCACGCAAGTGTCCAGTTTAGGGCTTCCCAGTAAAAGACAGATATTGACACAGCAGAGCAAGACCAGCAGCGGCCAGCGACTGTAGCACTGGGGACTCCAGAGTGACCGAGAGAACTGGGTTTGTTCAGCCTTGAGAAAAAGGTGGTTAATAGGAGATATGGCTCCCTTCAGCTACCTAGTGGTGGTGTACAGGTGAGAGACAGACAGGCTCTTCTCACAAGGGGACAGTAACGAGACAAGAAACAACCTACACAGCCTGGAGTACAGGAACTTCTGATGCAAGGAAAACAAATTTAAGGAGGAAGATGGTCAAACACTGGAAGACAGGCCCAGAGAGACTGTAGGACACCCATCCTTGAGATGCTCAAAGCTTGGCACCCATGGAATTCAGCAAGTAAAGGAAAGAATGAATAAGCAAGCATAAAACAATCCTTTAAATTAGTATCTATAGATCCTGACAATGTTCTGATCCTTTCAGTGTCTTATTTCAGTCAAGAATCAAAACCTGGTTGTGCCAAATCCCAAAACCAAGATAACTTCATCAGTCTGAAGTGCTTACAAGGTGAAGTTACCATGGCAAACCAACTGATAAAACACACAGAGAAAAAGCACAGATTAACAATGAAACCACTCTGAACAGAGACATAAGCAGTAGTAACATCACATCCTACACAACATAATTAATTCACCACGTTATCCAGAAATTCAACAATCATTTCAATATGTTGAAGTATCTTCAAAGAATGAAGCCTTTGTGTAAGAGGCACATGTTTTCAGAATCAGACTTCAGTGATGACTGAAGACAAAAGCTAAAGGTGCACTGGTTAAAGAACCCTGTCATGGCCTCTCATTATAATAACAAGGCTGTCAATGGGTGTCAATTAAAGGCATAATTGTCCTCACTGAAAACTGTTTAATTTCCGTAGGCCAGGATTCTCTTTCCCCTACATGTTCCCTCCTCCTCCTAAAAAAACCCTTCTGTAATTATAAATGCTCTTATTCAAGCAAACTCTTTTCTCCCTGCTCTGTAACTGCATATATTAATATTGCAATGTATTAGAAATCGTAGCTTTATAAAAAGCAAAAAACAGCATCCCAGGAACTACTTCCTCTTCTAAAATGCTAATTTACTTTAGATAAATAGCATTCTTGTCATATGTCAATTTATTATAAAGGAAAAAAAAAAAAGAAACCAAAGAAAACAAACTATGCACATACTTGGACTACAATAATATAAAATTGTACCTTTTCAAAAGCTTTGATTGTTTCCTTACCATGAACTTTTGCCTTTTTGAATTGCTAATTCATTTAATGGGTTCATTTTGCTTTGAAGTTTGCATCATGAAAATTACCAGCCTTACAAGGTCCTCTATATACAAAACTGTTTGCATATTTTGTTACAAAGGTTGTGTTTGACATTGGGAAATAGTAGGATGTCTTGAAAAGGCAAAAATATAAGAAGCTACATTAGGGTCAGTGGTGTAACAGTACTTGTTAGCATTTTTAAAAGAAAACACAGAGATATCTGCATTTCTTTTTGTTCAATTTGTTTATTAATACAAAAACCCCCAACCCTAAAATAAATCTATGATCATTGCTTTGTCTTTCGGATTAGCCACAGACTAGCCAACTAGACTTGCAGAGCTGGAACTTTAGGGAACTGGAGCATCTCCTCTATGAGGAAAGGCTGAGGGAGCCAGGCTTGTTTAGCCTGGAGAAGAGAAGGCTGAGAGGGGATCTCATCAACACGTACAAATATCTGAAGAGTGGGTGTCACAAGGATGGAGCCAGACTCTCCTCAGTGGTGCCTAGCGACAGGACAAGGGGAATGAGCACAAACTGAAGCAGAAGAGGTTCCAGTTGAACGTGAGGAAGAACTTCTTTACTTTGAGGGTGACCGAGCCCTGGCACAGGCTGCCCAGGGGGGCTGTGGAGTCTCCTTCTCTGGAGTTATTCAACCCCTGCCTGGACAATGTCCTGTGCACCCTGCTCTGGGTGAGCCCGCTTGAGCAGGGGGGTTGGACTGGGTGATCTCCAGAGGGCCCTTCCAACCCCTGCCATTCTGGGATTCTGTGAATTTTGGCTGCCATAGTACGACTAGATTTTCAAATTTCCATTGTGCTATTCCCAGGGACAGACATTATACATGAGTACAACTAAAAAACCTCACCTCAAATCTATGGAAGTTAACGTTTGCTTTCAGCTAAGTTTCCAGATCTGTTCTCTATGAAAGGCAGTGTTCAATATCTGCATGACAGAATATGGAGGAAATTACTCTGTAAATCATGCACAGCAGAATCCACACCTTTACTCTTGATTTTTTTCCCACCATTTAATAAAAAAGTGTCTTGACTCAGGTTTGAGGCTCCTGGGTCTCAGAGGAATGCTAATGAACGAAGGAACAGCTACCTGTGATTTTAATGCCAAAGAAGATAATCTCTAGAAACTAACATGTTTGGGATTTAAATAATGTGATAAAAATAAATATAAAGTTACAACATCTTACTTCTATTTCCAAATAAACCAATGCAAAAGTGTACCCAGAGTGAGGATTCAGATACATGGACTTCATACGGTACAACATATAAACCAAGTCTTGCCAAAGACAGGGAGTGACAGTCAGAAATACTTGCATAGCTACACGTTGATTAAGATGCCTAAGATTTTCTTCTAACCTCTACTTCTGTGTGGGCAAGATAGCCTTATATCATCACCAGAACTAAGCACACAACTACACCTAAGCCAGAACCAGACAGTGGTGGCTTTATTCAACTATATAGGACTGCGAGAACTAGTAAAAAAAAAAAAAAATCCTTCTGGGATTAGCATATCATAATACTGTACTTAATTTTCAAAAAAGATTATTGTAAAACATTTTCTCTGAGGAAGACTGAGAACAATCCAAAGGGGCAGATACCCATTGGAATACATGCTCACACAGCTCAGAAGTCCTTTGAAAGCTTGGTGTTACAGAGGACACAAAGAGGGAAAGCCTAATTCAGAGTAGCTGAGCATCCTGTATTATTGTAAACCTTGGATACATAATCTCAACTGGTAATAGGGCTTTACTGCATCAGACATTGAGTGAAAGATTAACAAACTTCTTTGTTTTTCTTCTTATGGGCCACAGTTCCTACGCAAAAAGCCTTTCAAGCATGTTGGGTGACAAGACTGGGGAAGCAGCACCATGCTGCAGCATGGCTAGGGACAGCCCCTTCGAACAGCACATCTGCATAGCGTGGCTGGCACGATCTGCGAAGCAGCTGAGACAGGCACTTGGGCCTGAATAGTCCACCAGCAATGTATGGACCATGGTTCTAGAAGCCCTGAAGTGATTTAGGCACCAGCAGCTCTCAGGACAATGTCACATGTCCAAATAAACTACAAATATTCTACAAAATGTACTTTACGAAGCAAATAAATCATAACTTTTTTATATTCCTTAACAATCCCAATATCACAATACATACTGAAGAGGAAATATTAATCCAAAAAACTTGGGGCTTACACATTTCAGTGTGAAATACAGTTTTTGAAGTACTTAAGTTCTGAAAGCAACTGTTTATACTGTTAGAGGGGTTCTCTAAGATAATACATAAGCATTAAGAATTACATGCTGCTGGAAGAATACAGTGCTCCAAGTTGTAATTGTCATATCCCAACTGCATAGATACTTTTACAATAGAGCAAACCTTTAGAAAAGATTACTTACAGTTCTTGCTGTGAAAATGGTCCTTTATGAAAGGAAAAAAAAAATAAGACCGACCCGAGTAGCCTATTCTGTATACAATTACCAACTCTAAAGCCTAAATTCATCTGCCTATCCACTTTCAAGCGCTGAAGGGCGTGTGCCTCTAATGCTGCGGGCCCATGCACTCCCACAGGACTCCAATCTCAGAAGCTGCTGATGGATGTTTGCACCAAGGTTTTCATTTCAATATCACATTCAAAATGCTTTCTTTTCTACAGTATTGCTCTTATCCCCTTTTAAAGTGAATCTACTTTAATCTTTTGATTTCAATAGTACAATTTTTACATACTTCAGATAGAAAACACCACAAACCAAAAATTTCCCAAACTCCTTACATACCGTAGTTCTAAATTTGGAATCACTCTTTAGCATTCTGCTGTAGGACTGGTTCAGCCATCGTTAAGTGTATTTCATTGTGCTCTGTATATCCACAGAGCGCCCTCCTAGTATTTTCAATGCCGTCTTGTTACAGAGTAATTTCAGTGAGTCAATACGCACCAGCAGTTTGAAACAGCAGGGACTTGAAGCCCGAGGAGGGCAAACTCTTATTGCAGTATCTTTCTTGATTTATTGGAACACAAATGTGATAAACAGGACCCACATCATAAAAAGTGGCAAGGTACTTTTCTAGGGTCATAGGGTACCTACAAACCACAAGCTCCAGGGGCTTTTGAAACAGAAGGTCTTTGAGAGGAAAGAGGGTCCCAGCTGAAGGTTAACGATATGCACAACACGCGCCGGTAATGTCTGTGGCTCTTGGACTCAATCCTAAACCTTCAAAGTTCTGTATAAATAGAGAATATTTAAGTGTCCTAAAAAGCTCTTTAAAATTATATGCATGACCCACAAGCAGCCTTTCTGTGTTATGAAAGAGAAGCATCAGATTCAGAAATAAAATTCTTGCATTCACAATGTTTTGTTTGGCCAAAAAGAAGAAATGTATTCCTCCTTCCTTGTCACAAGACAGTATGATTGGCTGTACTGATGGTGCCTAGATGGAGAGGTTACCCAACACAGGGAAATAAATGCAGTATAAAGTCATCAGGCGTACATCCTTACAAATCAAGAGAGAAAAATCTTCAATCCTCCATTCCAATTAATCCTACCTTGAACTGGTACTCCTAAGCAAAACAAGGGAAGAGAAATACCACTGGAAAATAAATCTTCTAGCACTTTTCTTCTTTAAGTGGCTTGGACAAGACTGAAAGGACTACAGAATAAGTAAAACAGGGACAAAAGAAAAGTAGATGAATGAAATGTGCATGAACATACTTCCCTGTCCTTATTAGTTCCACAGCAATTTTTCAAAATGCTGTTGACACCATAATAGTCCCTGGGGAGAACATGTTAACTAAAGGGATAGCAGCTTCATTTATCAGCAGCGGGACAGCAAATTTGCCTGTAGAAATTATGCCAACCTGCTAATTCAGCTAATCAGGAACTAGTAAAATCAAGTCATGCTGTAAGAAGCCAAAGTCGAATCTCAGGATTTTACTATAATTACTGGGCGTTTCAGAGATGTTCATTCTACATAACATGTTCTACAAGACTGCAGTGTGCAGCCTAACACGGGGTTGAACAGACAAAAAAATAACGGCATGGAATAGGAAAACATTTTTCTTTGAGAAACCCGAGCTCCTCTGTCCAATCCTGGAAAAATAAAGGAAGCTTAAAAGGTTTTGTCCACAAAGATTGCATGATAGCACAGAAATCCTCTGTTACAGTTTAAGTGGGAAACAATGTTAAAATACCATGTTTTCACACATAGAACTTGAACTTCAGGTCACTCACTTCCTTTTGAAAGTACAGTTCCTCAGGTAATTCAAGAATTAAAAAAATAAAGTCCTCCAATAATTCCCCATTAAAAAAAAAAAACCACAGGCAGAGGGAATCAGATGAAAGAGCACTGATACATGAGAGCAGGACCTCTGTAATTATACTTCATTTATACTATTCACTTCCAGTTATATTATTCACAATGGGAAGAGGGTAGAATAGAAATTTCCTTATTTTGACAGTGCATATACAAGCTAGGCCTTTGCAAACTTAGTTCCAACATTTTCTTGCTTTTGTTTTGGTTACACTGTGTTGTGTGTGCAGGTTAAGACTTTTGAAGCCGTAACAGCCAGACCAAGCAGAGTCTTTGATAACCCGGTACAGACGGCAGAACCTTCTCTCTCTGCATCTCAGATTTGAAAAGGAAACATGGGAATTTAACTACGTTCACAGGCATCTTACAAGCTGTGACGGCTTTTCCCGTTTCAAAAACTGAAATCATGCTGTTTGCTTTGCTAATCAGTTTTTATGGGCTTTCGATTTATTCTGTTAATTTAGGAAGATGAGCTATATAGACTTCCAGTTACCTCTAGATAGGGAGCTCCTACCAACAACTGGTTGGCATTCTGGTGCAGTGGGGTTTGCCTTACAATACATACGCAGTTGGTAATCGGATAATTCACCTCATTCTTTATATATTGGACAGCTTCCTAAACAAAGGCAATCTATGATTTCCACTCTCTTCTCCCACTCTGGAAAACTTTTCAGAGTGACCTGTGATAATTCCAGCAAATGCTATCTTTTGGATGCACGTGCTGCAGTGCAGCGCACCATCTGCTCCATGATGCAGTGGGTTAGTCAAAACATCACGCAGAAATCTGTTTCACTGTGCCATTAGTTACACACTAGCTCAGAAACTGCTAATAATCACATATAATACGAGGATTTGCAATAACCCGCTGATTATTCTGATTAGCAAGCAGGACCACTCTGATGGCTGCAGGTCTAGAGCTAGAAGAGCAAATCCATAGGCATTAACACATTTCGTGGGGTAAATCCAGAACCCTGGGATCTGCATAGTAAAAGCAGCTGCATAAGGGCACTCCCTCATCAGATTTTGTTGTTACTTTGGGCTCAAGGGCCCTTATACCTTTTACTATGAAAAATAAAATGTCTTCCAACTTTTAAAGAGAAAAAATATACAAGGAAAGAAGGAATGTTCAAAAAGGCAGAACCCTGGGGGTTCACAAGCACATTTTAATAAAGGCCATGAACCTAAAGAAAGCTAGATATATCTTAGGCCCTTGCTAAGCCTTTAGAGAGATAAAATGTTGAACTAACAGCCCTCTTCATTGATACAAAAATACCGTTCGTGTATATGAACATCAGTGAAGAGAAAAAAAAAATGCAGTTTTCCTGTGTATCAATGGCTTGAGTGGTCAGAATACTGAGACATAAACACACCCGAGACCAGACCATCATTTAATGGTTTTGCCACGAAAAATACTTTTGCTTTTTGTAATCTACTGTCACAACCTGAACAGTTGCATCCAGTCTGCAGGTGTACAGAAATCACAACCATGGGTTCCTGGGATACACAAGGACAGGGACACTTAATCCTCTAAGTTTTTCTACTTTATTACAGATTACCACAAATACCGCAGAAGTCACGAATCACAGCTACTTTTTGCTATTACCACTCACCTCAGAACTTCGAAAAGGTCCACAACAATTTAGGGCAATATTTTCATAGAACAAAAAGAACGCTGGCTGCTCTTGCACAAAGCACACTTACATAACTGCAACAAATTCCTGTTTCTGTTACGACATTTTCCCTATAGCATACAAAGGGTGCCTTAGTTGTGTACAGCGTTAAACGGCCACTGGCTACATCCCAGTGTAGAGGTACCCAAACATGCCTGACTTCCACTTAAGTTTTTAATCACAGAATATAGGAGATCTGTACGTGACAATGGTTCTGTCCCAGTTCTTTCAACTGGATAAATGTACTCTTAACTGAGGAAAATGAGATATGTCAGTTCAGGGCCAATGGAATTCACAAAAACACATTTAGGACTCAGGAAAAAATGATAGGACGACTCCTAAATCTAACATTAATAGCAAGCACACCATGTAATCTTAAATTATTTTTAGGGTATTAGGACATAACACCTGAAGGCTACATACACATCTTTTATGAATACTTCATGTAAATTAGCTTCTGCTGTTGGGGTTATTCACTGAAATCACACACTAAAGGGCAATTTCACACACAAACACACAGGTGGTAAACAAAGTGTGGCTTCTACTCTCCATAATATATGTAAGTATTTACTCCCAATGATTAAGACACACTTAAGGCAGACAGAGTGAAATTTCACCCTCTCCAGTAAGATATTATCAATACTGCTGGACTGAGCTTTGTCATTGACCTTGGACTGTAATAAAGAGAAGCCCTGGAGCTCTGCAGAGAGCATATAAAGCAGTTCTCTGGAAAACAAGCTGGAGAGGCATCACTAGAACTGTTCCATGACTACAGAAATTCTGTAATGCAAGTGCTACATTATAGTATCGTGAATGTTTGTGTCATCTGTTACCACGTGAAGATTCACAGAGCAATCTCTCAAAGATAAATTATCTTGCCAAGATGCAACCCCCCCAGCCCCCATGGTGAAAATACTTTCTAGGTGGATCGGGATGCGGTTTGTTAGCTGCTGTACAAGAGGAAAAGCCAAACCAGACTCACTTAAACTCTGACATGAGGAGAAATAATCTTACTCTATTATCTGGCGAGTTCTTTTCTGTCCCCAATTTTATTTTTTATGTATAGAAATTCAATAAAAATAAAATACTCTAAAATATAGAGATGACAAACAGGTCATCTGACCTTCTGCCTACTGTGGTCTAAACAGTGTATTTCTGTGTGGAGTTTGATTTGGAACAGCAGGACCTTTTTAGCCAGAAAACAGGAAATATTTACCAGAAATTGAAAATGTTTTGCTTTTTTTTGTAGTAATTTTCAAGACTGTCTGGTCAAAGCATTACCCCCCTCTTCCCCACCCAACCCCCTTAGGGTAAATAATTTATAATTTTATTGGAAAATAAAAAGACTATTTATTTTTTAATTTAAAAATACCAGCTCTACTTTATGTATGAAAAATAAAAAAAAAAATTAAACCAGTACAATTTGACTGAAAGAGGAAGACTTGTTTTGCAAACTTAAAAAGCTAATTTGACTTTAGTTAGCTTTAATTAACTTTTACACCTGCACTCAACCAATGAGCCGAGGGGTAAGATTAGCCACAGTATATGATGCTAATGGGAGTTCAATTCAATATTTATTATTAGTCCCAGAATTCTGTAGGAATTAATTCATTTAATGAGCAAGCAGGAATTATGAATATTAGAACAGATTCTCAACAACACAGGTATTTATACCACTGGAGGTAAGCAGAGAAAATCTTGAACCGTGAGGCAATAGGTTGCCATTTTTTCCGCCTAAGTATTTCTCTTCTACACTGATGCTTTTTATCTCAAGGCTTTCACCTCACTGATTCAAGCCTAAAACTTTGCTCACTTTGTAGGCCGGATTCATTGTTAAGTCTGTCTTATCAAGACACGTTACTTCTCTATGTGGGTAATTCTGCTGCTGGTATTCAGCCTCCTTTCACTGGTCTACAGTGGCTTTTTTCAAAAATCCTTTGTGAGCCATTGTTTCACTAGTTGATTTTTTAAATTATTAATTTTGATTTTAGATCTATGGTCTAATTGTAGACAATGAATTTTTTCATCAGTATTAGATCTAAAACTGATATTTTAAGCTTTCTCAGAGTTACTGACAAAGAACTTCCCCGTTTGTTGCTGCTGTTAGGGTGTTTATGGATCAGATTCCAGCCTCTTAAGTCCTGGTTTCTTGCATTCATTCAGTGACTCATATGTTGCTGCTACATTCATGAAGTGTTTTATTAATGGAGATTGAATAACAAACACCCACACTCTGGCACATCCATTTTGGGCCTCACAGTTTTACTTTTCTCTTTACTGGTATTTTCGCAGATTTGTTTACCATATTTCAGATGCTTGAGGCCTTGATAATATCATTATAGAAATGTTTAATCAAACCCACAGTTTACTCTGACAATATTTGGCATTAGTAACAGCTTTACCTCAATATAAACATTAAACTGGCAAGCTTACCCAAGTGAGATTTTTCAACGGCTTTTAAATAATCAAAAATCGTGTAGCATAAGACAGATATTTAGATAAGTACTGTAATTCTGAATTATGACGCCATGACTTTTTGCATACAAATGTATACAAATAAGAAGAATCGGCAGATTTCTTCCAATGTTATATATAAATTTAAAATAAAACAGTAGCAACTTAGAAAACTTGTATATTCCCTAAGTAGGCAGAAACCCCATTCAACTGAATGATCAAAAGACAGAATTAAAGATACTGCAGCTGCCAAAAAGACAGGCAGTTTGAAAAACTGTTCAGAGAAGAACCTTAGGAAAAATGTTTATTACAGGTTATTAAAGGCAAAAGTAGAGACTTCCTTAACAAGCCATTATATCTGAGTCATAACTTGGAGAAAATTAGGAACATATTAAAGATTATGGCACATCTGCTTGTTCTTATAGGTTTATAATACCCATTACTGGCCATATTAGAATAAAATATCATGCAGGAGAATCTCACCAAGTATAACCGC
>NW_009259977.1:1436643-1445229 GCF_000687185.1 Egretta garzetta
AGCAGGAAATGACTGGTAGTTTTCTTAAGATGTAAATTGGAAAACACTGATGAGCAACATGCAGAATTTACAATTGCTTCAATTACTCTCATAAACCCTTCCTTTCTTAAAAATGTCAATACTGCAAGATTGCTTTGGGGAGATTATTTCTTTCTGTCTTCTTTTTAATAGTAGTCTGCATTAAATGGATATTCAGCTATTTCCTCAGAAGCAAATCTCTCTCTCAACACAGACACTTCCTTCATAGCTCCCAGGGAACTACACCCACAGTCAAGGGAAGAGAGGATCAATATTTTTAAAAGAAATCAAAAAGCAAGCGTCTTCCCTTACAAATAATAAAATTAACATGGTCCATTTTCAGCCATTTGGTCTTTAACTTAAATACGTTCAGACTGTCAGAATCTCCAAATACAGTAACTGCAACTTAAATTCTTTTAATTTTTGCAAATAATTTGTATTTTTCATAAACTGATTTATGTGCAAAAAACATGTGTGTCTATTCAAACAGGGTCACCACAAATTCTTATTCTGGGTCTGATAGATGACTTCCAGCTAAAATGTTAGCCTGTTCTGAAAGGCTTTGATCTCTCTCAAATGGACAGTTCACGTGCTTCAGGCTAAGAATATCCTCAAGTGCTCTGCAATACGAGGACAGTTAGGAATTCACTTCTTGTTATCTCACCTTTTGTAAACAGTTGCTCTGAGAAGTGTAGTTAGTATAAAAACATTCTATTTTCTGTTAAGGAAATAAGAAGGTGGCGACACAGACAGTTTCACAGAGAGGTATAGGACGTGTTCTGGACTTCGTTGACTTGAACTCCAAGATATCAAAATTATATCCTGTAAAACTTCGTAGCATTTGATATTGATAAAGACATGGAAATTTTCCTCACGCACTCATGCTAATGTGGCCAAGGGGACAGGGTTCCTGTGCACTCTCGGGTAACCCACTATATAAAGATCACTTCTGGAACACAATGAAACTCCATCAGTTGTGACTTTCCCAGGATGCAGTCATACAGCACTCTTCCAAACCAGATTTGCCTCTCTGCAGGGAAACCAGAAGCCTATTACCAGCAAAAGCCACGTACCATTCAGCATGGCATATTACTTAAAGAGCACACCTAACTTCAATCTTGTCCAATTGTTGCTTTCCTAGTAAAATAACTGTCCTGACAAACAATAAAACACTCTTTTTATGCACCTAAGATTTTTGAGCAGCAACTGAGTAAAAATCGTCTTTTCATCCAATAAGGAACAGAAAAAATACACAAATACTCACAAGTTTAACTTAATGTTCTATATTCAAAATAGTTTCTCTTCTATCATTATTATATATACTCTCTGCCACGTGAGAGTAGCACTGCTGAAATACTACTCCATATTCACCAAGAAACACATGTTGTGCTTACCAGATGGACTAGATGGTTTGGAAAAGGCAGCAGTGGCAGTATTTGCCTTTGCAAAGCAAAACCAGAGGCAAGTAGAGAAAGCAAAGGAATTTACCCGCATTTAATATAGCCAAAGTCGAATCTAGTGTAAAGCATTTTTCCAGAAAAACAACTTGTAAACGCAATGGTGGATGGATTTCTGCTCTGAAGTACAATCCGAGTCCTCAAAGAGAGAACACTTCTGTAAATACAGATGGTGAACTACAGTTTCCTACAAATTGTCACTAGATGGCATCTTGTCATCACACTTTACATCTCAGAGTTCATCACCACTGTCATTCCCCCATGACAGAAAGTACTAAGCAGAAAGTGCCCTGATGAGATTTCAGTTTACTGTAGTTCTCAAAATCCTGTGTTTACCATTACGCAATGCATACTATCCTGCTGGAAGCCACCTCAAAAATGGCAAAAAATTAATATTCATAAGTTGGCTCTTACTACACATTGCAATGCATACATAAAAGTGCAGAGCAAAACTATTAAGGGGACTTAAAAGGGGCCTTTGTGGGACAGGGGGGGTAGGTTGGTTTGGGTTTTTTCTAGTTTATATTTCTCATCCATAAGAATTCTCAAAGGTTTTTATCACTGGCTTTTAGAAACATGTTTTCTGGTTTTGTTTTTTAAAAATTCTGTGGTTTGATAATTTACCTTGCTAATGCGAACAGAATACAAAAGAAAACCAAAGAAAATATTAACTAAACTATAAATATTTTAAATATTCATGATGGATTGATTTATTTGCCTTTAAGATAACATTAAAATCATCAAAATGAACAGTATGAGGTTCTGGTAACACAGCTGAATGGACCATTTGATAGGCAGCTATACAATAGTTAAAATCTCGATTGTGCAAATATTTATGCAAATTAATAGCTTTATTAATTTGTTTCCCAGTAGCACATTTTTGCAAGTCCTGACTGAAAAACAAGTAAAAGGAAAAGATTCCAAGGAAAAGCTGGGCAAAATGATCACATTCCCTTTAGTTTCACTCGAAATTATAGAAGCAGAGATTTACAGAACTGCTCTATGCAATGTATACTACACCTTATTTGTTAGAGTCTCTTGCATTCCATCTATGGGAGCGCACTCCACCGCACAAACAGTTTAATACTGCTAGCAGTGAAAAACATTGGCTTCTCAACAGCTTTTACACAACTTTCATGCAGACACACCCTTTTGCTGCTTTTTCTTAATATCCATTTGCTTATTCTTAGATTGAGAGCATGCTCACAAACTCCCCCCTGAAATCCTGAAAGTCTGTTAAATATGGAACTACAAAAAATTGAGTATTTCTAACAAAGGTATTTGTTTTTCTCCTTTGCTTATCCTGAAATTCCTTTTAAAAGAACCTTGTTTCAGTTCATTCAGCCCATAGGGTGGCTTCCTTAATCTTCCAAGGACAAGAGGAGGTGTGAGACCAAATCGGATTGAGATCCTTCAAACATCACTCTGGCTTATCTTTCGTGAGTAACAAAGCAAACAAAAACTTACATAGACACTCAGTCTGTTCACAAGCATCCTCTTCATTGGATCTGTCTTTCCTCTATGTATTGAGCTAACGTCCAACCCCAGCTTTTCTTTCCACACCAAACCCATGAATGTTCAAACCCAAGGATCTTCTATCAAGCTTTACCTAGCATTTCAGCATCTCTCTCAATTCACCTGCTTGTTAGCATTTGAATTTCCAGCTATTGGAAATTATTCTGATTTTATTTAGATTGACTTTTATGTCCTTGGCTAAAGCACAGACACAGAACTTCTGATAGTGAAAGGAAGGAAGGCTGCTAAGAGAACAAAGCTCTGCTTAGTATCATCTCTACTGCCAGCCAAAATGACACCAAACTTTTTTAATACAATGAAAAAAGCCAAATGTCAGCCTCTGTCAACTTATAAAACAGCTACAACTTTGTAGACATCCACATCATTACCACTCTAGGCAAGGCTAACCCTGATAACAAAAATTCAGCAGGGTACGCACCTACTTTAATAATAACACACAAATCATAGCCTGATGGAAGAGGAAGAGGGTATCAATATGTCACAGGAGTTTGAATACTGAAAATGTAAGAATAACTGGTTTGTCTTCATGTCATTTATCATTAAATAACGTTTATAATTTGAGGGTTTTCTCTATACAACCTATAATATTAACACTAACTCATCATCTAAATTATGTTGGAATATTTTCAAGGAGACAATATTTCCAGTTAACCAGGACTGCACCTCCAGCCATTGGGCCAACACATCGGATGAGATTTTTAAAAAACCCAAAAAACAAACCACAAAACCCCCTCCAAAACCAACACACACAGCCCTGTGCAATAACAAGCAGTAACACTGTAAACAAATGAAGATGTAAGGAATAGAAGTCAAGGTCCTCTAAGAGTTTCTGACTTTTCCTATCTGCTGTGGATTAACACACCAACAGACTTCATGTGCCTGGATACTCAAAAGCAGCCAGACATTGTGATGTAAAACTTGACAAAAATCTTCCCACGTTAGGCATCTCAGGTAAAATTTTGAACTCATTCTGAATTCGGTTCACATACAGTGAAACCCATAAAACACTCCTAGATCCACATGATGGAGCTGTACAGAATTTTCCTATACTTTACAGGAGTTCTATACATTAGGTTGAGAATTTTTAGAAAATAAATTATTGGGATTTTCCACAGATTTTTTTTTTTAATTCTCTTAAATTAGATCAGTTCTATCACTTGAGATATCTGCACAATGTACTTTCCCTTCTCCCCTTCACAGAAGATTCTCCCCTCCCACCCAACATATTATCCAAACTCTCTGTGATGATGCTTAGAGAGGACTTGGTTTTTCTTTCAATTCTATTCTTGTCCCTGGTAGTGACAGATTTTTTTTTATTTTTTTTTTTAAAGAATGCTGGTGCTAAGATACATTCCATTCAATAGAAATCTAAAATTTAAAGAAATCCACTTCTTTTTGCAAGTCATTATCTCCAGCTAATAGATATCTCTCCCGAAGCGGCAGTAGAGATAAGGTAATTTCAGGTAGCTGGCACATTTCCATTCAGATCACAGGCAGCAATTCTTGCAGCAATTTTATTTCTCAGCAAAAAATCATTATTATCCCTACTGGATTACCCTAAAGAGTCCTATTTTACTCCCAGTACCTTTTTCTCAACATCTCTTGATTAAAAACGGTACATGGTATTTGTTATCAAATATCAATATATAGACAAGAATTTGAGAAATGGACACTGAGGAAAAGGCAAAGCCATTTCAGAGGATCTGAGAAAAGGAATGAGATTTTAAGATAGCCTAGGAGAAGAGTATGAAACCACAAATAAGAGTACAGCACTTAGAGAAAGCTGTAGGAAAAGGGGCAAAAATGGCAGAATCCTAGCCCAAGCCCAGCCCTCCAGATTCCAGCCTGACAGCTTCCCAAAGCTTCCCAATAGCCATGTCTTCAGTTAGATTTCCTTAGCTCCACAGGTATAACTGATTGCCTGATGAGATTTAAGAACAAAAGAAAGGTTTTAAAAGGCACAACTGCTCAGCTTAATGAAAACATCTTGAATTATTTAACAAACAATCTGTTAAGCAGCTATTGCCTATCAAGAAACATGAAATTTGATAGATCTGGTTCACCACTGAGTTCCTGCTGTAGCTTTATATCACCATAACCCCAGCCATTTCAATAAAGTCTCAATTATATAACACAGAAGTAAATTCAGTCTATGAGTTTCAGCTGCATTAGACTTTCATATAGGATCTGTCACTAAGAGCAGGAAAAGCAGCCAACAATTACTAAAAAAAACCACCCTACCCTGGAAATAAGCCTTTCAGGCTCTGGCGCTGGGGCATTATTCAGTAATTAATTATCGGATCCATTTGAATTCTCATCTGTCAACTCTCCTTTTATTACCAGATTGTTCTATAAGCAATGATCTGGCAACACATTTGAAAAATCTATGTATTCCTTCTCATCCATCACAACAAAGAATTTTCCAAGCAACAACAGAGACAGTGTGATTTCAAGAGAAATAAGCTCAACTCTTGTTATTTTTTATGCCATGGTTGTGTGGCATCAGAAACATCATGAAAACCAGGAAACCCTTCTCTCTTCCCATCGCAACCCTCTTTAGCAGATCAAAAAACACTGCTAAACTTACCTTTATAACTCTTTCACTCACCCAAAAATAAATTTTAAAAGTAATAATTAAAGGTCTATAAGTTACCGAGGCTTCAGCAAGACATCTGAAATCCTGTTTTTTAAGGTGGTACTTTCAAGTTTGAGAACACTTTCTTACAGGCAACAGCAACCAAAGGATTCAGCCATAAATTTAAAAAAAAAAGCCCAAAATCAGAACTTCAGGTTAAGTCTGGCCAACAAATTCTATGAAGTCCCCATTCCACTCCTTCCTGCCCCCCCCCCTTTTTTTTTAAAGGAAAGAGGAAGCTTTTCAATATAAGATGACAGGTGTTTATAAAAACTTATTCTGTGCTTGTAGCAACCATTTTCTATTTTAGAAAATACATTCAGCCAGAAAAACACTACTTCATTCTTCAAAATACGCTTTTTATAGCAATACAAACCTAATTCAATGCAAATATATGAAGCACAAAAGCAAGTTTCTAAAAATAAGCCTTCACCTCTCGATGTTATCTTACAAGTTAACTTTTGACAAACAGAAAGGCTGCGATGTTTTAGTAGCTATTAAATCTTTGGAAAGCTGTTCTAGCGGGAGGGAAGTGTCAGCACAGAAAGAACTACTGGCAGAAGGTATTCTTCCAAAACTTAGTGTATGGAGTAAAAAAGGATTCTGTCAAATCATCGTCATCATCTAAATTAAAAATCTTTTGTATGTATTTTGATCTTTCAAGATATTTTTTATATTTATGTTAAAGTGACTAATCAGTTTCGAAAGGCAGTGATTTCAAACTGAAAGACAGTGTTCATTTGGAATAAGTCCAACCACCTCCTGCTTTCAAGGAACTTTTAGCGTTTAAGGTTCACGTTTAAAATTGCGTTAATCATGCCTGCAAGCAGGAAAAAAAGGTTTGCCAAAAATACTCAAAATATTGTATATTTCCTTATTCTGACATAAATCCACATTCCTACAGCCTCAAGTCTGAGAGGATACCACTTAGATAGTGAGAAGAAAAAAACCAGCCAAATGTGCACAAAGTGAATGTCAATTACTGGCATCATCCAACCAGAGGCATTTGGAAAGGCCCTATGGCATCATAATAGCGTTTGAGAGATACAGAAAAGAGATTAAAGGAACTTGACTGCAATGAATTTTGACCTCTCAGTGACATCGAATGGAGCTGAATATCATCAGCACCTTTGAAAATCAGGCCTATAATACATTAGCATAAACTTATTCTATGGCACACCTATTTCCTGCCAAGCTAGAATATTATATGGAAAATGAAGAAGGATAGGTGCAGGACAGGATGGAGACAGCATAGATTATTTCTATCCCTTAAGCCAATATAAGGTAGTTCATCTTGGTCTGGTCCTGCTCAGTTTTCAAGCAAACAGCAGCATTACTTTTGTGAACACTCTAGTCTTGCATGCCACTGAACTTGTACAAACTTTTGTTTTCCTTTTCTATATATACCCTCAGTCGGGGACATCATCATTACAACAGGGAACTGCAGGGGGGCTTGCAGTTGTACCCCCCCTACGATTTACTCAGACGCTATCCTCCTCTGCCTGGCGGTGAGACACAACCTGAAGCCAGCTCTGTATGTTGATACGATACAGGTAGTGGCACACAAGATAGATGCACTGGGCTATTAATGAACTTGCACTGCAATGACACGCATCAATTTCATTCAGTTTGGTAAGACAGATCTTTGCTATACTATATATTCAAGTATTAAAGAGCATTTAAGCAAATTCAAGCACAATCACTTCAAAAGCAGCAAGGTGTCACAGGTAAAAATTGGTTCCAGTGATTGATGACAGAAGCAATTTAAAAGAAGATCTAACCTCAGTTACAGAATCTAATCTATTCAGCAAAATGCTTCTACTTACTGGACCTTGAGGACTGTTCTTGGCACTGGAAACCTGAGTCATAACATCAGATAGATAGTCCTGAGAAGAGAGAGGGGAGAAAAGAAAATAATCAGAACAGAATAGTTTGCACTTTACATAACAAGAATAAAAATCAGCACTGAGCACCACTATAATTAGGCTCAGAGGAGCCATTAGTAAAACATTTGATTACAGAGGTTTTCATTGCCATTCATCTTTTACATTAAACCTTCTTTACTAAATTACACACTTCTTTGGGTTTACTATAACGATCCCCAAGTAGGCTGGTATTCTTGTCCCTCTTTCAGGAGAGCATGGGTGGGAAGGCCAGGATGATGATAAAGCCGCCACCTTTCAGAAGCTCAGGCAGGCAGCGATGAGATGCCAGAGAGAAGCCCCAAATTGATCAAAAGGGACTTCAGGGCACTAGGGAAAATGGTTGAAGGATCAGGAGCGCAGGTAGTGTTCTCCTCGATCCCATTAGTGTCAGGAGGGAACATTGAAAGGAATAGGAAAACTAGAGCGGTTAACATGTGGCTCAAAGGTTGGTGCCATCGGAGGGGCTTGGGGTTCTTTGACCATGGAGAGGTTTTCATGGCACCGGGCCTGTCAACAACAGATGGTGCCCAGCTCTCTCAGAAGGGAAAAAGGATCCTCACTCATGAACTGGTGGGGCTTGTAGAGAGGGCTTTAAACTAGGCCTGAAGGGGGGAGGGGATATAAACAGGCTCGCTAGAGAGGAGCCTGGGGGTGTCACCCCATTGCTGGGGGTGAAAGCGATAGCCCAGCTCAAGTGCATCTACACTAATGCACGCAGCATGGGCAACAAACGGGAGGAGCTGGAAGCCATTGTACAGCAGGATGGCTATGATGTAGTCGCCATCACAGAAACGTGGTGGGATGCCTCCCATGACTGGAGTGCTGCGATGGATGGCTACAAACTCTTCAGAAGGGACAGGCAAGGAAGGAGAGGCAGCGGGGTGGCTCTGTATGTTAGGGAGTGTTTTGATTGTACAGAGCTTGACGCTTGTGGTGAGGCAGAATGCTTATGGGTGAGGATGAGGGGGGAGGCCAACAGAAAAGATATCCTGTTGGGAGTCTGTTACAGACCACC
>NW_009259977.1:1447451-1472175 GCF_000687185.1 Egretta garzetta
GGGAGGTGGTCGAGTCCTCATCCCTGGAGGTATTTAAAAGAAGGATAGATGAGGTGCTTAGGGACATGGTTTAGTGGTGGGATGTCAGGGTTAGGTTAAAGGTTGGACTCGATGATCTTAAAGGTCTTTTCCAACCAAAGTGATTCCATGATTCTAAGAAGTCCAGTATGCTTCCTGAACTGGGTCTGCACAGCCCCACCATAGAAGTTTGGATGCCAGTTTCCCAGCTGCCCAAAATTCTCTTGGTATCTTATGGAAAATGACTCTATATTCCATTAGAAAATTACTCTATATTCCATTCCTGATTTATTTGCCTGCTGGGCAACAGCCATATGAGGTTGCAAACAACTGTAGCACAGGCTGCGCAGGTAGGCAGGGTCATGGCTGTGCTGGCTCACCATCCTGGCAGGCAAAGTTGGGTCCACCCTAAAGCAAGGTACAATTCCTAGTTTTCTGCCTCTCCTACATACAAACTGGCATTCCACTAGTGTGGATGCAAGGGTAGTTTGGGGTTTGGACACATCTGAAGGCTTTGCAGTTACAGCTGGAGAGATAAGAAATGGGGGGGGTGAGGAATATTACTGTAGTACAGATAGTGTGAGAATAAGCTGATTACACTGTTGTTAATACAATACAGAAATAAAAGCTTAGAGAGGTTGTTAAATAGGTGATAGGAGTGCCACAGTATCTGAATACAGGCACTTTGCAAGACTCAGTAATTCAAACAGAACTATTTTTAGAAAGTAGTTGGCATGTTAAATTTTTGTCTCTTCCCTAATGAATACACAGTCAGTACATTCATATTTATATTTTGAAGAGGTCTCCCAGGGCTGGCCTCCTGTTGTCTTGCCTTTCCTGTCAATAAGATCAGATTTGCATGTCAAAGTGAAGCTATGCAGTTCCTCCTCATGTTGGGGAATGAAAGTCTGATAAGCTGAAATTGAGGCATGCCTGGCAAAGACAGCAGAGTTACTGCTGTGCACTGCTTTGAATTATTATTATTATTATTTTCAAGTATGCCTCCAGATATTAAGCTTCTAGATCTTTTATTTATAGGAGATGTGCTATGATCCAGTAGATAGAATATATTTCAGGGACTTGGTAGTAATTCTCTGGTACTTCGCTGCATGACCTTTCAGCATTTCACTCCTCTGCATCTCAGTTTACCCATTAATATATGGAGGACTATACTGCTTTCTCACCTAAAAAGAAGCTTAATGTCTGTAAACTGCGTCAAAAGACAGCTGTTGCAGAAACACAGCTGTTGGAAACGTACCACATTTGCCACTGACACATGAAAAGAGCTTCTGGGCTGCAAAGATCAAGATCTCTAGTGGTATGAAAAATATTCTGATTATTTTTAACTTTTCCTCCATGCGTTACAAGCCAAGTCACAAAAGGACCTTCTTATGCAGCGAGTGTCCACTTCGTATGCTAGTTCCTGAAAAGTAGAAATGGGAATATCAGTTGTTCTCTGTTCAACCTAGCCGCTGTATACATTGTATTCATAGGAAATGCCAAGAGCCTTTAAAAGGCATATATAGATGCCAAACTACCATCAAAATAGCCAACAAACTTCTACAGTCCGGTTGCCTCTGTTTCCCACACAGGAAAGCAGTTACTTTTGTCTGCTGTGAGAAGCTGCAAGCTTTGAGATTGGCATCAAACAAAACCACCAACCTAATCATCTGTTCTGTTTTCTAGTCCCTACATAACGTAATAGCCCTTCCACATCTTTACTTGCTGCTGTATCACTGATAACCTGAAAAGGTAGAAAATGCACAGCTTTTCTTCATGTTTACTCATTTCACTCTCCTGCTTTCATCTTGTCCTTCGCATTAGCTACTCTCTTATTGCCACCACCCGCAGTTCAGCCACCCCATACACATTTTACCACTTCTGCTGTATTCTGCACATCATACAAACAGAATGCACATAAAAAGACAGTAGAATATATGTTCAACTATTTGCATTCAATGCCCATTACCTTCCACAGTCTTCCAATTAGCATTCTCTTTCTTGTTACAGAGGTATCAAGCAGTAGGCTGCATGGCTGACCTTAGATTGTAGCTTCAAAGTGCTTGTGAAGGGCACTGGAAGAATTCAAACCTCACAAGCTCACCATTTTGCAAAGGTGTTGCTCTTGGGAAACACTAGGAGAGTAGCAGACATACAAAGAGACAGCAGATTTTATTCTGCACAACTCTCCCTTTTCCAGAAGTCAATACCCTGAGTTCCAAATAAATATGGCATTTTAAATGGGTATTTTGCAAATAGACTCTTCCCCACACTCCCCCCCAAGCTTATTTCCAAGTATTGCACAGCTCTGTGAACCATTAACAAATTAATAAACAGCTTTGGACCAACGTTGCATGTGGGACACCTACTTGGAAAGCTTGTGATGTGCTCCATATTAATAACGAGCTTGCCACCTGCAATAATCCAGGGCACACTGAGCCAGAAAATAAAAGCAACATTAGCAAAATTCTACAGGCAAAGGTTATTTTTAGGGGGACAAAGAATTCTGATAGTCCAAACTAATCTACGCCTGTTAACAAGAGCCTGAGTCCCTTCCCCAGTAGGGCCAGAAGCCTGGCCTGGACAGACTGGTATCTGCCAAATGCCAATCACCTCCTCATGTGTTACAAAGATTGAAATAATCATTCATTCACTACAGCTGCAATAATAGCATTCAGGTCCAGCTTTCTGAGAGACAAAAGAGATTAATTCTCTACTCCCAGCCCCAGGATGATCATAATGATTCTATGATTCTATAATGATTTTCGTGTACAAGACGTTTTCCTATACACTATTTCTGTATTTAAAACAAACAAAAAATGTTTTTTGTGGCACTGCATACACACTTGTTTTCAGGTAATATGCCGTAACATGCCATAATATTATCTCATATATGTTCACTGACAATCATTGAACTGCGTGCTTGTCTTGGAGCCTACAGGAAATAGCAGTAACGTCACTTCAGAATGGCAGCACTTGCTGCAGCACAATAATGAAAAACTTCCTCCCTCCCACAGAACTACACTCCATGTTCCTATTGGTGCCTCCTCCAGATCATTCCTTGTAGGTCTCTTGTTTCCATGAGCATTTGTATTTTGAGATGATCTCTGTTTGGTACTCAAAGGTGGAACTGCAACGGCCATTTGCAGGCTGTTCAAGGTTACCCTGTCACAAAGGGCAGCTGTGCTATCTCCTCACCAGACCTTCCAGAAGTTTCTTTTTATGTCCTCTTCTATCTATCTGCCCTTACAGAAATCATGAAAGAGCATTAAAACGCTCCCTAAATTTTATATGGGGCACACCCTTCTCCCCACCCCTCCAGCTGAACGCTCGGAGTAAATGTCAGCTTACAGACATTACTATCCGTTCTTCTGCCTTTAATGGGAAAAATAAATTTTGGCAGCCTTTCCCCAGCGTTAAAAGTCTTAGCTACTCCCTGGGGATAGAAAGAATCAATGCAAGTAAGATCCATATTTTCTTTCTTGGAACACTACTATTTCCAGCAATTTATTTGACTGACTATGCCTTCTATTACCATGTAAATTGTTTCAGGCTGCAGGAAAAAAAAAAGTATTAATCTCCCCTCAGTAAGTCATAAAATAAAGAAATCAATTTCAAGGTCAATTTAGTCTAAATAACACCTGCTGCCCTTTTTGTAACACGCAGACTCCTCTGAAACACTAAGTTGCTGTCTATAAAGGCATCAATATGTGATGTTTCACATAAATCAAGTTAACGTATAGTACAGTACAGCCCATTTTCAGCGTACCATCTGAGGCTTAAAAAAAGATTCAAAACATCCCTTGTCATGATACATTTTGAACAGTAGCGTGAGGCTTTACAACAGAAAACTAATGCTAAGGAACTCGTGTGTGTATCAAGGTCTGACTCTGCAAGAAGCTTGCATCTCGGAAGGCTTTGGGGATATCAAGGGATTCTCAGCTCTGTGCAGAAAGTATTCAGATCCACACAGGGTGGGCCTCAAAGCAAGGACTTCAGAGGAGAGGAGGAGAAAATAAAACAAACAACAAAAAACCCAGTAGTGACACAATCTGTTCTCCTTCTAGTGGAAAGCAGAATGGAAGGAAAATAAGGCAATGGTGGTTTTCTCCCCAAATCACGCATTCAGAACAGGAATGCAACTTGAAAATGTCTCTCCTGCTTGCAGAGAGATACATTGGGGGGGGGGTGGTCAAAAAATAGTCCTATTTTTTTTCCTTGAAGTATACTTAATACATTTAATGGTAGCAGAAGACCGCATTTGATGACTCTGTAGGTCCTGTATATTCATGCACTGTTTCCTGAAGAGCTCACTTTGAACTCTGTTACCTGGGACATAAGAGAAGCTACAAAACCACAGGACGGGGTGGACTGGTGAAGGTGTTTCTCCCCAGCATGGTAGTCCTTTCCCATAAGGCTAATACAACTGGTTTTCCTTTCCCACGTACAACATAGCAGTGCTGGTGCGTCCCCAAATACAAGCCCCTGACAGAGCAATTCTGAGCTGCCAGGTAGTCAGGAAGGAGAAGTTATCCGGGACAAAACTGGAGTTGAGGGAGAAGATTCCTTCACAAACAGCCAAGACGCCCCAAGACTTTGTAGCACCCATTAGGTTGGAAGTTGAGAAATATGCCAAGCCTGCCACTTCTAAAATGATGAAGGGTGGGTTTTGTTGCAGCCTTTTTATTTCTTCCCCTGGGTCCTCAAGCAGAAGACAATTTAAACAATCAATACCCAAGCAGCAAGAGGTCTTGAATGAAGCAAATACTCAGATACTCTGGAAAGGGGATTACATATTCTTGTAAGACTTCTCTCATGGAAATAAAACATCTTGAAGGCTTTTGAAAAGGGCCGAAAACATAAGGATGTGCAAGGCTGAGCAGACAGCAAACTGAAATCATTTTGTAGAAGGTGGTTTTAGAGCAAGAGCCATTTAAACCATGAACAGATTTTTGGCTTCCCTAACAGAGCCATATATTACAGTTCTTCTCTAGAGTAAGGAATCTCCCAAAGGTTTTTGCCAGGCACACAGAGAATGCCGCTCCTATGCAGAGTGCCACACTAGCAGAATTCTCCCTCTAGCAGCTGTTTGGCAACTGGTAAGTGGCGTCCGAGGCCTTTCCATGTTTTATTGCATAAGTGAATCTGGTGGATATTGAAGGGGTTTTCCCTTCCTATTCTACACACCAGAAAAACATTCCTATTGTATACAGAGAAAAAAAACCCCACAGCTATGTTTTTTTAGAGCAGGGACTAAGTTAACACAGTCAAACAATACTATGCCTATGTCACAACCCATAATTAGTCATGGAATGTGGATCAATTCTATATATATAGTCTTTAGATGTGTTCAGATTTATATTTAAGATATCTGGGACAGAACAAATTTCACTTAAAATAATGAAAATACCATTTAATTGGCTAATATTTACATACATTTATAGAGCATAGTGATTCCCCTGTGATACACTAGTGAAAATTATCTTTAAAGAAAACAGTAATAAGGAATGCTTCCCTCTTACAACAGATGGCACTCAGTGAATCCAATCAAAGGTTACTTAGAAATAAATTTGAAAATATAAATTCACAGAACAATCTGTCATTTACTGTATATTGGAAAGTTTTTATTTATTGGATATAAGAACAATTTTCATCATTGAAATCCATGGTCCTGAAGTATATTTAATGTAAACCACTCTGAAATCTTACTATCTCAAGCCATCAAAGCTAAGGGTTGTATGTCAGGAGCTGCCAATATACTTACAGATTCAATGAGTCAAGAAACAAATGTGAGATTTACTAGAAGTGATAATCGTTTTAATGTTATATCATGTTATTTTATACAAATATTTACTTTGCAGTTGAATGTATCTGAGATAGTGTGAGGTTCCACAGTAGAAAAATAAATAGAAGTCTGGAATGGCTAATCAAGAGCCCGAAATACTAGAAACTTAAGGAAAAGTAACTTTTTTTAAAAATAGCGTATTTGCTGAGGTTAAAAGAAACAGATGTAACACTGACGTCAGATACACACAGCAGGAAAGAGTAAAGTAAGAAATGAGAGGAACTTTTTTCAACAGGAAATTACCTTTCAATATGCCAAGCACAGGCTTCAAAATTCTGAACAATGAACCCTGGGAAGAATCTGGGGAGATGTTTCCTGAAGATGGAGAACATAAGCAGTGCAAGAAGAAACCTAGATTATTCCTAACTACATTTGCTCAACTGAGTTGTTAAATGTTTCCTAATCCTCAGTCAGTGAAGTGGGTAAATTATTCCAGGATCCGCTGTGAAATCAAGTTGAAGGAGAAGACAAAACAACTGGAGAGTTAAATAAATACTTTCAAAATGTAATCACAAAGAAAACTGCTAAGATGAAGGCATCTGACATGGGCTCTTTATCTCCTGAGTGGAGTTATTTTAGGGTTTACTGAGGCAGAAGCTTTCAGTAACCTACAAGTCTCTCAGGGACGTTTTTCCAGGAGTGTTAAAAGACAATCAGGAACAGAATCTGTAGAGTAATGATAAGCATCTCTGAGGTCGCACTGCTTGAAGAGTTCATCCTGGCACTGCAATAGCCGGTAAACATCCCCACATATCTTGAACAAAATCAGTACTGCCCTTGGGTAGAGCAAGACCTCAAAGTACAAAATTTCAGATAAGTTCAGATAAGAAAAAGAAAGTTTCTGTCTCTGTTGGAAGCTCAGAGAAACCCAGCTGGGCTGTAATTCTACTCAAAACAGCCTCAAATAATGCCTCCAGTGATTCCTGGTTTGCACTGACTGAAGCAAAAAGCTTTGTGCTAGAAATCTCACAGAAACACGCTCCCATCGCACTCCATCATTGAAACAAACCATCAGGATATATTAAATTCATGAACTCTCCAAAGTTTTCTTTAACTGAATTTAAAGACAAAAGTTCAGACACAGGAATGTGTCCTGATTTTTTTTTCCCAGGCACAGAAAGATTTCGTATACTACATCATTGTTTTGATTGTTTTCAGATTTATTTCTCCAGTGGTCTGTCTGCCTTATCACAGAAACAGAACATGCTATTTGTAGAAGATAGTTTCCACATAGTTCTATGGCATCAGTTAGAATGGAGGGACGCACAAATTAACATCTAATAGGCATCAAGATCTGTTAATGGCATAGCATTAATATTATGCTAATAGCAACGCATTTTAACTACATCCCATTCTCCTACCCCAAACTGCTTAGACGAGTTATGCAAGTTTCTAGGGCTGAGACCTCAGAAAATAATCAGACATAAGCATCGTTGTCATTTTACTAGGAACAATTACATTAACCTTTGAAGTTTACTCATTTAGAATTACTTTGCTCTCTCTTATTATAAAATTAACTGGTAACTACACGTGGTCTTTTTTATAAAAAGAGCAGAACATACTTTTTCCCATCTTTGATATATATATATACAGGCCTATATATATTCAGTATTTCTGCCTATATATGCCTGCGCAGAAATACTAAAATGCGTGTGTGGGTCCAACATTACAAATCTCCTCTGCATGGATTGCTGTTACTCTAAAATGGCAGTCTTGACTCAGAAAATAAGTATTTCACTGTTGTGGAAAATTAAAAGTTTATACAGGCTAAGAGATGGCTGCACACCCCTCTCCTCTTTCAACAGGCTTAGGAAACACAGGTGACTACTTCCCAGCCCCGTGTAGCATCGTCTAGCTTCCAAAAAGCATTCTCATTCTTCCTTCCTGCTAATAGCAATGTTATGCCATGGATTCTACAACTGACTTAAATAAGGACCGATAAAGCTCCATATGCTAAATATTAACATTGATATATTATTATTGATATAAATATTGATATAATATCAAATATCACCATGTGCCATGATATTTGATATGTAACCTTCCCTCATCTCCTATTAGAGCAGTATGCCGTGCTCTGCCCGTGACTTGGGTAGTTCCTCCTAAGAGCATTTTAACCCTAAGTTTGCTTTACTCACAGCAAATGTTAATGTATGTACCCCCTGTTATTTGTTAATATGTCATAACTATAACAACAGTTCCCTGAATGCAGTTTCAGTGAACAGCTGCAATTACAAGCCACCTTCTGCTCTGAACACTTGCTGGTTTAGCAGAGATTTCTTGCAGGACTGAAAGAAAACTACAGTTATGTATTTCAATTTTTGTTACACTACTTTTATTCATGTTATTTTTCAGGAAGGTTGATGAGGCCTGAAATAACAGGCGATTTCTTCTTTTTATTGAAGAAATACATATAAATGCAAACAAAAGTGAGGAATCAATTCAAAATCCTAGGATAGCTCTCCAATAAATAAAAGTAAAATGAAAATTCAGTTGCACGCAGCTATTACAAGCTCATATAAATCTCTGGCAAGATAGCACTTAGAGCTCTGTGTTCATTTCTGTCAGTATAATATGAGGAATGCTCTATCAGTTGGAACTGGATTACAAAAAATAAGATTCAATTTAAGAATAAATGGCATGAGTCCTGAGGGCAATTTAAAATTTGTATGTTTAAGAAGAATAAATCTATACAGCTTGCAAGAAATAATACTTTGCACAGTAAGTTTATGAAGGTATACAAGCTATGAAATTATGCAGACAGTGCTAATGTGCTACAGTACGTGTCAGTTTAAGAGAACCAGCAGTAAAAATATAGTAACAATAGAAAAGGAAGGCAATAAAAAGCAGATGCTCTGAGCAAGAGTTGTAATATGCAGAGAACTGGATGAACAAAGAACAGAATTTAAGGCAAAATTCTTCTATCACTTCCTCACAACTAACTCCCTCCTCTCCGCCACCGAGTTACCCCTGTTCCCACAACGCATTACAGAAACAGGAACAACAGCAGTCACAGGAGCTCTGCAATAACTGTCAGCATCTCTGTAGTGCTTTCAGATATTACAGCTTGGAGGAAAGACACACAACTGCATGAAACCGAATGAAAACATCCCTCGATAGCACCCTGCTACACCTGTGCCCTCTTCCTAGAGATTTCTCCTCAAAGATGGCGGTATGGAAGTGAAACCCTAGCCAGCCCAGAGGAACCAGCTGTCCTGAAATCTATGACCTACAGAGGCAGTTTGAGTTTTGTCACTATTTCAAGACCACACATATATATGCCAAGTTTGAATTTTCATATTAAACTTCCTGTTGTTGATGACTTGCTTAAATGGCACCACCTTTTCTAAGCTATTTAACTGACAGTTAAAGTATGTAGCAAACTGTGTCAACATCAGCAAACTTTCAGCTTTCAGGGAACAATAAATGCAGGTCAAGAAAAACATGATGGGCCTAAGTCAGAACTCCAGAAAAAAAGAGAATCCTTCCATTGACTCAAGGTCAAGGGGGAAAATGGCAATAGGATGGCCTACACAGACACAAACCTAGTTCAAAAGCATGGCAATTCTGCTTAACTTCTGGAGAGTTCCAGATCTTTGTTGGTGAAACAGTTCAGACCCAACACAGTTGTTTCTTATTCAAATGTACTCCTTTCACAGGCACCATCCTGTGGCAAACAGCAATACCATGACATATATGCAGATATTTGTAACTGACAGAGACACTTCCTATTCATTAGGAGTCTCCAACATTTAATTGCCACTGTTGAGAACAAATTCCTCAGACCAGAGGTGCAAGCAGAGCATGTGCCTGTATCAATACGGGAAACAAAAGGGCACATGCATACAGCATGGTGGCTTAGCTTCCTTTCACAGCCAGATAGAGCATCCTTCAAGTGTTACCAGATCCAGCGTCTTGTCTCCAGCACAGACCCTTACTTCGTGTGTTCCCGAGAGCGTACTTAGCACAAATCAAGGCACATAAGAATAAATAACCATTTCCACTTATGGAATTCAGGCTGTCCTTTACAAACTGAATGTGTCCACTTAAAATAAGGGAAGAAAGCCTGCATTTAGGCTTTCTGAAAGTAATCTACATTCCTCAGGCTGCAGTAGAAGGAGCTCTTCGTAGTGATTACTATCTTACTATAGAGTAGTTCAGTATCTACAAAAACCTCTAAGCGAAGGAGAGAGGGTAGATGTACTCTTTTGAGAAATGCAAATGCATCCAAACAACCCACAAAACCAGAGAAATTAAGGTACAGGCCTTTCTTTGAAGACATACAGAAAAGCAGCAGCTGTCCTCAGAAAGAGGGGAAAATGTGGGAACGATGTAGGCCAAAGAGACCACCACTTGCCAGCGTGGCAGCCCACACCAGCTTGTGACCAAGCCCCGTGCAGGTGTCCCTATTAATGTTAACAAGGTTTCCAAACAGAGACACCTTTGCCCCCTTGAAGTCACACTGCTGAATCACGTCCTAAATAAGTCACTGAAATCAAACTTCTCCACAAGCTGAAACTTGTTGCTTACAGTAACCAAAATGCTTTCATTTTTTCATGATGAAACTTTAATCTCTCATTTCTTCCTGAGTAGAGCTGGGCATCAAAAGGATTTGTGGCTGGTTTAGCTGCCCTTTTTATTGTTCTCCCATTGGTTTTGTTTGGTTTGTTGTTTGCTTGGGGGTTTTTTAATAGAAGGAATAAAACTGAACCCAGTCTTTAAGATACAGACAGAACAAGGACTCCTGCAGTGGGGAGTCTTGCTTTTGTTCTCTAGTCTTTCCATAAGAAAGACTTTCTTGTCCTAAGATACCACGCAGCTTTGGTACAAAGCCTCCAGCAGCAGACACTACAAACCCATATTGCTCACCGGTCTCTACAGGAGTTCCCATGTTCCTGTTGCTCAAAGGAAAAAAATTCACTTACCAGTTGCATAGCAGGTTCCATCTCGTGTGCCGTGACACAAGTTACACAGGCTTTTCCTGGGGCTCCCACCACTTAAATCCTTACAGCACAGACAACTCTCTGTGTTCCCTGTGTTGTAGTGCACAGGAGACACCCTAGGGTCCAGATACAAACTAGTCCTGACTTCAGAGTACCATTAACTTTTGGATATTAGGAAGATCCAGTGCTACAAGACAAAAAACTTTTAGAGTCCATCATCATACATTTCGCTGAGATTGATTTGCAAATTAAATTATCCTGAGATGTTAATTTCAACATTTGCTCGGCTTTAATAAACCAAACTGAATATAATGCCAATGCATTACTGCCAACATGCTGAACACGGAAAAATGGAAGGCAAGGGAAGGAAACACTGACCCACAACTTACACCAGTCAAACATTGACCCACAACTTAAACCAGTCAATCCGCACAGAGAAGTGTGAACTGAACGCTTGCATCAGAGTGGTTGTGCATGTGTTATGACAGCACAAGGCGAGCTGCGGAATCTGCTCTTACATTTATTTCAGGATGAGTACGTGCTTAGGCGTGGTTATTTGATGTGCCACGTTCTGCGGCAGGGAACTGAACTTCACTTGGGGTTGAAATTCACTGTTGGACAGGACGGCCCTGCAGCTTCTAGCTGCCGCAGATACCTGCGCTTCTGCAGATCCACAGGAAATAGTTAAATTCAAACACAGCTGCAGTTCCAGATAAATTATATTTTATACCTTGCATTGCTTGTCCAAATGTCACTGCACCAACAGGAGGTACATTTAAGCCGCCAAGACTAACTCCTGGTGTTTTGATCTGCAGAACCAGGTCCCTGGTTACTCACTAAGCTGAATTTACAGGGGAAGTTACTCTACCTGGGACCTGTTCTGTTATCTGAGGCTTACTGATTCTTAAATTAGAGTCATTGGATTATAAATCAAATGACATCTAATTAAATAAAATCCTAGTGATATTAGAGCTCACAGTTTGGCAGAAGTACTGACTGTACCCATGAGGGAAGTATACTGATTAAAATGTACATAGAGCCAAAAAAATTAGCATCCCAAAGAAAACAATTTTCTTTACATATAAAGAAGTTTCTGTTAATTTAGAAACAAGTCAGGTTGTAAATAACCTCTCTCCATAATAAAGGTTGGCTTTTTCTTACTGCATGTCCAGCTGTCTACAGAGAAGTGTTGGATTTTGGCATATTTCATATTTTGGGCCTTTACTCTTTTGCTCTTAAGCCATTTGAGCATAGGAAGCAATGGAAAAGATGTTATTGCCTTCAAGGAAGAGAATCCTGCATGCAGATTGCAGGACTTGATACTAGAAGCCATAATACCCTTTTATATTCAGCAAGAAGTACTGATGATAAGCACTGAAACTGTCCTCTATCCAATGTTCACAGTACAGTTGCCTGAAGGTGTAAACATGAATTTAATGCTAAGTCTACATTACATTTTTTACTGGCATAGCTACACCATTTGATCACCTAGGGCTGTGGAGCAATCAGCTGTATCTTCCCAGCTGTACTTTCACTGGAGGGAAGCTGAGCTGTGAAATCAGACACCAATCCTCACCTTTGATTATGGACTGATCTGCCTGCATGGTTGGGGAGGGAGGGGAAATGAGGGACGGTTAAAGCCTGCTTAACCAAGTCCCCAGCAGAACATGAAGACTACTACTGAAAACACTGGCACACCAGTAATGGATACAGCATATTACACTGTGCACAAAGAATCCGGCAGAACTGTTCCACCCCTACCATAAACCCCCAGAGCCTTTTCCAGGCCCTTAATCATGGAATTGAAAATCACCATGAAAATTAAGAGGTGGGGTTTGTTTTGGTTTGGTTTTTTAACTAATTTCTTTAGGGTGAAGAGTTATTGCAGTGTTTCAGTCATGTATCTCTGAAATTGTTTGACAATATAACAAACATTTTATAAAAACTCATGAGAGCAGCATTCCAAAGAAAGTGCTAATAAGGCATCCAGAAATGCTGAGGTTTTCCTCCTCTCAAATTAGACTGCCAAATTCTCAAATAAATCCCAGTTCAACAATTTCAAAGGGTCAAATGTTGGCTTCACTGTCATTTCATTTTTCCCCTGGATCTTTATCCTTTTTGAACAGCAGCTATGTTTATGCTCAGAAATAGTGAGATGTGAATCTTCTTCCCAGAGCATTTTGTGCTTACTTGCCAAGTCACACTGTGAATCTGCTTAACTAGAATTTCCAAGTCAATTGATACAGTGGTTACATCTGACACACATCAGTCATCCTGTCCCGCTGATAGACAAGGCAAGTTGACTGCAAAATGCGTTGTCAGTATTTAAGGCATTGCCTTAACCAAACAAATGGGCTAATAGCAACGCCAAGTTGTCACTCCATATTTATCAACAAGAGGGAATAATTTTTAGGAAAATAATAATAAGCCCTCCTCACAATACTAATGTTAAATGACCTGAAAAACTTTCCTAAGGGACTGAAGCCACAGAACGAAGTTTCATTTTATCTTCATAGATCTGACAGCTCAATTTCCCAAGTTCCCGGGGACTTTCAGCAGTGCTGAGCAGAGGCAGTAACAAATGTCAGTGTTTACTTTGAGATCTCTCTGTTAAAGCTCTCTGTACTCAGCAGTCTCTTTAATAACACTCTTCAGGCACAAGCAAAGCATGTTCTGCATAAAGCAATAGGGAGTGACTCAGCAGAGTGTGTCTATTGCGGTTAAACAAGATGGAATTGCTGTATTTAACTAACATATGTTGAAGGCTTTCTAATGGGAATACAAACTCCTCAGCTCAATATGACCATAAATTATCATTTGAAATACGTTATAAAACTGATCAGATTCAGTCATTTCCCACAAGCTCTCCCTAATTCCACACATTGACTCTAGAAGCAAAGGATTTTTCCTTCTGTGCAGGAGTTTACAGTAAACAATCTTCAAAGCCACCCTTAAAGTCCCCCAGACTCTGTAAAAAAAAAAGAAAACAAAAAAACCAAAACAACTCTTCTCCAACATCATCCCTACAGAAATGGTCTGCAACAACAAATGGTACAAAGGGTCGAACTGTCACCATCGTGATCTGCATCCCACCACTGTGTGCACTCACTGCTTGGATCTTGTTACTTGTGTTGTATGCTTATGGGCATATGAATACATGGAAAGGGCTTTCAGTATTACCACAAGAAAAAAAGAAGATAAACAGACACATACAGTTAACAGTCATAAGCTTGGCATCAAGGAAAGATTCTGCCCACTATTTTTATTTTCCTCAACCTTTTTCCTCCAAAACTATTTCAGACCTTCCTAAGTTGAAGGAAAATTTAGAGGTATACATATTTTCCTTTCCTCTGGCAGAATACCAAAACATTAACATTTTCATTAATGTTTTCCTTTCAACAGACTGATGTACTGTTCTTGCTTTCCATGTTGGTGGCACAGACCACAGCTGAGGTACATAACATTGATTCTTCCCACACAGGGTCTCATAACTCAGGCGTGACAGCCCTGACAATGCAGCAAATGCCTCAGTGAAAGGTCGAGGTAGCTGTTATTCCTCTATACTACGCAAATATTTCCATGTGAGAACTGAAGCGGGGGGGAATCACATGGGATATAACTCTCTGAGGGAAGACTGCACTTTTCAAGTCATTGCACCCACAGGCTTAGCTTTGCATTTTCATTCCACATGCTCAGTGGCAGTGCTTGGCTGTACTCAAGTCACCTAACCCATCCAAGCAAATTTCCTTCCTTGCTGATGTCAAATGACAAAAATCCCACGTTAATAAATAACAAAATTCAGTCAATTCCTTAATAGCTCAACTCTTAGTCTTACATAGGATATCAAAAAAGGAAGTCAAAGGAAAAAAAAAATCAGTTTTGTGTTGGGTTTTATGTCATTTTGTTGTTTGTTGTTTTTCATAATAATACGCTATAGTGTAGGAAATTTTGTTAGCATGCCTCACTTGCCTCCTGAAATTTATGATCCTTGTAACTGCTCTACCTATCTTCATCCAGTTTGGAAATTTATCTTGATATGTGGGAACTTGTTACATTAGTTCTACTGGCCAGAGGAGGTTTTCCTCATTGCAATACCAACAGAACGATAAAGTTGGAAACTGCCTGGGCTGAACACTTTCTGTTTAGTATGTATGCTTTTTGAGCAGCAAAATCAATAGATATTGTTAGTTCAGCTAGCAGTTTATTTATCAAGCAATCAAATATTAAGTACACAATGAACAGGGAGATATTTCTATCTAGTCCACATCCAGCTCACGTTTACCTCCATGCATCCATTCACTTCAGGCAATGAAATGAAAACAATTGCTAAGATCAGTGAATTTTTCTCAGGCATTAATTTTACCTGTGAATCCACACTGGCACTTAGCATGAGTCAGCTGCCTTGACTTGGTTTGTGGGGAGGTTTTTTGTTGGTTTGGGGTTTGGGGTTTTTTTTGGTTGGTTTTTTTGGGTTTTTTTTGTTGTTGTTGTTTTTGGTTGGTTGGTTGTTGTTTGTTTTTTTTTAAGTGCATATATTTTCCCTTTCAGGAAGGAGAAACATTGCCTTTGAAAGGCCTACTGACATTGCATCTATGTATTGTTACTTATATACTTAAACTTCATCAAGTACACAAAAATCTCCAGTCTCAAACCTATACATATTAATACTATTTAGCCTGTTAAGTTATAGTACTGCTTAAATAACCACTGTCATTATAAATATCATCTGATTTGACATCACTTTCAAACACAAAAATATGTCCTTTTCTGAAAAAGTATATTTGCAAACAGTTCAGATCTTGCATCAGATGTTCAGATGAAGAAAAAGCCAAATGATTTGAGAAGGTATTTGTGGAGCATATTGTGCTTCTTCCTTGCCTTCTTTCCAGCAAAAACTTCTGACAAATTCTAATCTTTTCAATACTCATTGTAAGCCACTCAATTTTTTCAAGAGCAAAGCACAAATATGGTGTGTATTCTCTTACTGTGTACATTTAACTATAGGTAAGGTGGCTAACTCCTGCCTTACAACTAAAAATCAGAATCCGACTTTATCTGAATTGGGGGATACAGTTTGCACTGCTAGCAACCTAGAAATAAGTGTCATGAGTAGATATTAACCACTTCATAGGATGATTACACTGGTTTGCTCACTTCTGTAAGTTCAGAGCTACTCAACTGGAACCATAAAGGAAGCCATACGTGTTTCTAACCCCATACACCTCTCGGACACTTCCTCTGCCCTCAGTCTTCCTTCAGGCCACAAATACCTCCTCTCTGTAAGACAAGGCTCCAGTTCTGCTTAGTGGTTAGACCTGACCTTATAAAAACATTTTCAGAACAAGCAAAAAACCTGCATATTAACATTCACATCTGCAGTTTGAAACAATCTGCTGAATGAACAATAATAAAGGGATAGAGCAAAAAGGAGAGGGTATGAATAACCACACTTTATAGATGCATTCCAATGAAATCAAGGCATTTAACTTCTTCCACAACTGAAAAAAGAACATTTTCAGCTTTATATTTTGGGGAGAGGTTAGCCCTGATTTACATGTTGTCTTAAAAATGTTTCTATTCCATTAAACAGAAGCATTTATTATGGACATAAAAAATCAAGCAGTGAAACCATTTTTAATATTCACCCATGATGTAGGACATGGCAGGATATGCTACCACATACACAAACCCATCTATATATGACATAGAAGCAGACTTCCTATGATTGTTCATATTTTGTATGTTTTTAAATCAAAAGGAGAAATATCAAATTCAAATTACCATACAATTTACCACATTCAACTATTCCCAGGTTCTTTGTTTGGCAACAAGAGATCAACGAAAGACAACAGGCAGATGCAGGAAGGTTAAGCATCAGGTTCAACACAACTCAATATGTGGCCAAAGCCACCAAATGGCACAGTAAAGTAAGAAACAGATTTCGCTTTAGGTTTTAAGTCTACAAAAATGCAATATATAGCAGTAAATACAAAAAACCTACAAAAGAATTTACTAAGAATTACACTCCATAGCTAATCCTGCCTTGTAACTAAAAATCAAAATCCCACCAAAATGTCTGTATATACACAATGGGATAGCTGCAACGGGATGTCTGGCTAGCTCCTAAGCAAAACCACAGCACATAATGAATTATAACATTTTTTGTCTTAGAAGTTAAATTACATGGGATATTGGTTGCTGGTTTGGAGAGGGTTTTGTTGTTGTTAGGGTTTTTGTGGGTTTTTTTTAACTAATAACTCATTTACCTTCTGCTGAATATCCTCAGCATTGTCCTCGTATGATTATAATTAAAGTCCTAAGGCCATCTTATTAAACCTACTTAATAGGAAACAACAAGGCCTAAGATTGAACTAGATCCAAATCCTTGAAGATCACAAATAATCGTATTTCCTATTAAGATACTTCTCTTGATATCTGGGCTGGTAATGAATGCAGCTCTGCCTTCAGGGACTGGCTCTCCACGTTCAAGTACAGCAAATTGCGATGCATTGCATTTTCTTTGTTTGCCAACTGCAGTCCAAGACATTGCCTCACATTTTCTCATAGCTTACATCTAGAGATGGTGCATTGCAGCTTTAGAGTTGGTGTTGGCAGGGTGGGATGTGGGCAAACCACCGCACTCCAGGAGCTGACAAGCTTTTTGTGTGCAGCGAGCATGATGGTTACACACCAGGAACAGCAAGCTCCATGAGGCCACCACAACAAGAATTTTGGTAACAGCGGTGATATGGCAAGGGTGCGCTCACTTTTAAGTAACACATCTGAGTCAAATGCATGGTCTTGAGAGTCAAACTGTAAAGCCCAGGGCAGCTTTGGATTGAAAAAGAGGTGCTCAAGGATAATTACAGAGGTGGCCTCATGATTGTAGACAGCCAGACTTCAAGAAAAGCAATTGCTTTGGCTCAGAGTTCATTGTAACTATTTTCCTCATAACTGATTGATTGTCCAAGGCTTTCAAAAATCTAGCTGTAAATTACAGATTCTAAGATGGTTAACAGCAATGCAATTGGGTGACAGGAGTTTCTGCAACTAGTTTAATCAATCAGAGCTTTTATTTTTAATTTAAAAAAAAAAATAAAAAAAAAAATCAGACTTTTGACTTTCCAGCTCAAGACCTGACATTTAATGAAAATAAGTAACAAAGAAAATATCCGGGGGCTTTACTGCACATCTAAAACAATGTGTTCAATAAATGACTTTCCTTCAATAATATATTTGGCCAAGAACTTCTTGTGAACACTAGTACATCCAAAATGGGAGAGAATCAGGATCAAAGAAAAGAGAATATAGGAAAAAGGAAACAAGCAATAGAGACAGCACGGTAAGACAGTGAATTAAGTTGAAAAAGCAGGATATACAACTCGAGTCATTCCCTAGAACCATCCAACTTCTTTTTAAAAAGCCTTCAGTTATGAAAATTCTATTTTACCCAAGTCATTTATTCCTGTGCTTCATTTTAAGCTTTTGGTTAGAAAGCTTTTCTTAATGCCAAATCTAGATCTCCGTTGCTACAATTTAAACCCATTACCTTTTCCTCTTTCCCCTGTGGATCTGCATTATTATCATTATCTTAATCTCTGCAGCAACCTTTTATGCATCTAAAGACTGCTGGTACATCTTCACACATTCTTCTCTTCCTTAGGCTAAGCAACCCTCACTTTTTCAACCTTAACTCATAAACAATAATAAAATGAATAAGAGTCACTATTTTACATAAGGTTAGGCAGGGGATGGCATAACAGGAATTGAAGGTGAGCCAGAACACCATGCGACTGTTTAAATGTGAAAGAGTTTGAATTTGTCAACAGTTTTTGAAAGTGGCATAGCACCTGAACTATTAATATTTATAGACATATATGCACACATATATACAGACGTCTTTGCTTTTGTGATATTTTAACACTGGTGGATCAAAACTTAAAGGATTTCCATACCTATGTATTTTTAAATATGTGCACATCTAGCCAAGCCAGCCCTCTGAACTAGAGGTGTGTTCCTGAATGCAATTTTCATTTCAAAATTCCCCAAAAGATGAGGTTTATTCAGCTTGCAGAAGCTGGTTAATTTATTCAAGTCTAGAAAGCACAACCACAGATGGCAGCTTTTGGCTCCAGTACTAAACTCCCAATTGCAATTCCCCTCAGATGCAGAGTTTTCATTTGGCCCAGAAAACCAGAGACAGCTGTGAAATTTAGGATCTGGTGAGTCTTTCAGATCATAAACTCAAAGTATTTAGTTACCCTCAACTCTGTACTTTGATATTCTGGATGTCTTCATGTGCCTTGGAACTCTGAGCATCCCTGAGCAATGCTGATTCTCTGGGTGAAGGACATAGGAAAATACATTTTTCTGCATCTTCCAATGTCAAGTTCGTTATGGCCACGCTTCTCTAGTAACTCAGTTCCACTCTTAACAAATAAGCACTGCTGCTGATATAGATGGAAATGTACTCACCTAGGTGCAGACAGTACTTTTATTTGTGGAAGTAACTCTCCAAACATAATGAACAACTAAAGACAGCAAAGAATAAACACATTCTTTGTCCTTTTTTGCTTTGGACTCAGAAGTAGCAACCCAGCAGGAGAAACACTGGACTCAAATGAGCTAATGAGGAGACCATTACTGTACAATGAGATCCAGAGAAGTCTGTGCTTGCATTAGCTTCATTGTTTTATTCACAGTATCTCTACTACTCTGTATACACCTAACTATACCTACAGATCTTAATTTATCAATACCACCATTCCTAAAGGTTTATTCATGGAAGAGCAGTTAGATGTTAGACATTAGGCTGGCTGTTACATGACAGAGTTCTTCACCCACTCCTTCTAAAACCTGGTCAACTTTGCAAAGTTGAAGAGATAACTAGCCACTAGAGAATTCAAACATGGAAAAACAAATCAGGGAACCAAAAGGAAATATACTTCCAAATTATGTACTGGCTTTCCTAATGAACTGGCTTTCCTAATGAACTATTGATATATATTAACAAAACCAGACCTATTCTGTACTAGAATCAGTGGTGCCTTACAGCTATTCATTTACAGCTGTGAATGTCAAACATATTTTAATTTTATATTCATTAGCAGCACACAGTTTGAAGAAAAAAAAATTCCTCAAGTTATCCATGCCATAAGAAAATAAATCTTCTATTGCATAAAGAAGCTTTTGACCTATTTAATCATTAGGTATTTTTATTAATCAAGGAA
Organism: Egretta garzetta; assembly: GCF_000687185.1. Lineage (NCBI taxonomy): Eukaryota > Metazoa > Chordata > Aves > Pelecaniformes > Ardeidae > Egretta > Egretta garzetta. Next base: position 1,467,488 of record NW_009259977.1, read on the forward strand.
AATATTTCTTTGGCTAGAACTGAAGACCAGAAGTTTCTCCTACTCAATATCTAGAGCAACAATTTTAATTACTATCACATTTAATCAATTATCTCTTCTGGGTTCATGTGTGTTTTGAGCCACAGAATTCAGTATTCTGAAGTGAAGTGTGCTGTCTCAGTAAGCCTGAGGATCAGCATCACATCCTAGGCAAAGTCACCTAAGGACGGACTGCAGAACCATCCTTTATACAGCAGGGATGCACAGGGACCTCTCTGTAGAGCTCAGGGCTCCTCTGCGCTTGGCATTGAGACTTGTCTTGGATAACGTAAGTACAAAGGGAAACTGACAGCAGGTAGAGAAATGAGGCTGGAAAAACAATAAAGAGACTAAATCTGGCAAAACAAGCATCTGCTAAAGCACACCAGCTGTCCAGCCACACCAGGAGTAGCGCCAGTGTCATCGCAGAGCAGAGTTTTTTACATGGTACACGCAGATCATTTTAAAAAAGCTCCTTCTGTCTTATGAAAGAAAAAAAAAAAGGTAAAGTAATATATATTTTCCAAGAAATATAGATATACAGTCTCAGTGAAAGTTTACATTTAGTGATTCATGTGGTAAGAGAAGAGATACGTAGCTGAAGTAAAGAAGAAAATTCATCAGCACGCGAAAGTGTTCTTAAAGGCAGAATTCACATTCCTAGGCACTTACCGAAATGCGCCTGGCCTCATTACGTGGATCGAGGCCCTAAGGTTACAGTGATCCGTATATTTAATACAGATTATCTCTCATAGAAGTTCAGGCTGTGTGCTGGAAGAAAAAGGCAAGCTCCTGAAAATGCTATTGCGATGAACTGGCCTGACTGAAACACGTCAGGAAGGGGGCATTAGGAGAAGACGCCTTTATTACAGTGCCAGCTGGGCAAGACTGAGTCTGCTAGGAGCCTGGAAAGGTAATTAAGAAGTTGGTTTGGGTGATACTGAACTTAAATTGACAGTTGGACACGTACTCTGGGACGCAAGACAGGCAGGCCGAGATTCAATCCTTCTGTAGTACAGTTCTTACTGTTCTGCAGAGCAATGCTTATTGACATCCACAGCCGGTTTGTCTTTCGCCTCGTTTCGTGCAGATTGACAAAATAGTACTCGACACACACACAACTTGAGCTAGCACTAGCTATAGACAAGAAGCCATGCTACTAATGGCTAAACTAACCTACTACTAACCCTAAACTAGTCAGGAAAGACAAATTTCATAGCAACTTCTTAGAAATCTTATAAGATTATAGAACTCCCTACCTCCTTGGATGAAAAATCCCAGAATATTTCATCCTCGGGGTTTAACAGCAGCTGCATGAACCATACCTGTCCCACATCCGCAGCCGTGCTTTTGGTACACCTACATCTGCATAGCCTCCCACAGAACTGCTTACTGCTAACCAGGGCGTAACAGTTCTGTTTGGAGAGAATATATCACAGAATCACAGAATCGCAAGGGTTGGAAGGGACCTCGGGAGATCATCTAGTCCAACCCCCCTGCTAAAGCAGGTTCTCCTAGAGCATTCTACACAGGACTTGGTCCAGGCGGGCTTTGAATATCTCCAGAGAAGGAGACTCCACAACCTCCCTGGGCAGCCTGTTCCAGTGCTCTGTCACCCTCGAAGTAAAGAAGTTTTTCCTCATATTCAACTGAAACCTCTTATGTTTCAGTTTGCACCCATTGCCCCTAGTCCTGTCACAGGACACCACTGCAAACAGACTGCTTCCATCCTCATGACTTCCGCCCTTAAGATATTTGTACATGTTGATAAGGTCCCCTCTCAGTCTTCTCTTCTTCAGGCTGAACAAGCCCAACTAACGTCCAAATAATGTGATGACAAGAGCTGTACTTCTCTTTTTTTTTTTTTTTGAAGACAACTTCATTTTAGCTGAATTATTTTATTCCACAACTGCAGAATGCCATGCTGAATGTAAGCATCATAAACAGATTATTCATTCCTATATCATTTCATTCTGCAAATAGCGCTGGCTTCTTAAATGGCATCTGCAGCTTGCCAGACTGACTATAAATGTAGCTCCTTAGGAACCATTAGGTCTTTTAGAAATATTTAGAACATTTTTAAAAGCTTTGTTATTTAGCTTCTAATAGTTCCATCAGGACCATTAAATCTATCAGGTAAATAGGTCTTCAGAATTATTATTTTTTAACCACACATTAGTGGTTCCTAATGACTACGAAGATGCTGTTACACTCCATTGAGTATGCTCTTAAAGCATATTGATATGCACAGTAAAATGCATGTGAATACGTGTGTATTTACCTCTTTTGAATGTTGTCGGCTTTCAGAGTTAAAAGACCATTTAATGTGTTTCCTAAAATAATCAAAATCACATAATTAGGGCAAGTTAAAGAGCAACCATTTTAAATGTGCACATTAAGTAAATTTGTTTCCACTGTCCCAAAATCCTTTGGTAAGTATGAGCAGTACTTTTATAAATAGGAAAAAACTTTGAAAAGCTGTAATCCCTTTTCCTTGGTCATAGCCTACCAACAGCAAACAAAATTCCTTCTTCCCAGTAAGCCATGCACTGCATTAAAAACCAGGGAATATATGTTATAGACAAACATACATCATTGGGATAAAATTAACAGTTACATAATAAAGTCATCATTACAAATATAACTCTGATTTCACCTTTAGCTGGAAATATTTTTGTTTCTAGCAAAAAGCAGTCTAAAGAAGGACTCTCAAGTTACCCAGATCATTGCAGTTCAATCCACCTGGCATTGCACCATGGGGAAAAAGGAATTGAGACCATGCCTTTAACTTCGAAGTAGAAAGGAAGCAAAACAACGGAGTTCAATGCAGAGATGCAAATAGGTGAATTTATGCATGTTGTATCCTAGAACTAATTAGGATATCAACTCTGTCTTCACAGAATATAAATTTGGGTAATTGGATTTCAGCTAATCAGTGGTTATGCATGGACAATCCGAACAGACCTTGCAGGTGGAAGCTATAGCTGCCTGTCCTAAGCATGTATCAATAAAGTCAGAAGAAATGACTTTGAGAATTGAGAAGTTCCCTTGGATTGAAAGCAAACTACAGCTTTACTCTATTCCCAAACTGATCAAATAAAACATATTCTGAAGGAAAAAAGGAAAAAAATAAAACCAAAGCAACAATGTATTTTTCCCTGGCAGGTGATCAGTGTCGACTCCCTGCACAGAAAAGCTAGTGAAGAGCTCTCGGGAAGAAGACACGAACACTCTGAGATCTAATAAGTAATTCCACTGTCTGCCATCAAATCTTTGTTTAAATTTCAGTGTAGTATGCATGCAAGCATAGGGAGAGGTGTAAGAAAAGGTCAGTAACACCTGGAAACAATAATCTAATGGACAATAATTTGTATATTAAGCAAATATTGTTTTCAACCATTTCCTCAAGTCAGTTACTGTCTATCTCTGCCCACAGTCAGAATGCACGCAGGTTGAGTCTACGTGTCTGCAACAGTAAACCCCCAGATGGGATTGCCAGTTATTTTCCTACCGTGACAACTGCTAGGTAGACACCCCAAAGTCAAAACAATGCAGATTGTTCCCTAGCTCTGCCATTAGCCATAAATCGCTGTTTGACCATCTGTTAAAATCTTTTATAAGGTGATTAATCTATATAAAGAATATTGGATATAAAATACTAGATACATATATTAGATAAAATATATAAATTTGCATGTGTAGATTAATCTAGTATATTATATATAATTATAAAAGTGTATATAAATATGTATTTATATAATTACATATTGCCTATATATTGATATAGTACAGAATATAATTATACATAATACAGAACAAAACTCAAAATTCAAGGTACCTCCAGAGGAAACAAACACTTACCTTTAAGTGGGAATGTAGTTTCCCTTCACTTTTTGCCCAGAAGTCTCAATAAAACCGAACTTTTGAACCAGATCTAATTGTAACTCACTACATTGCATCTGCATTGAAAGGATCTTGACATTTCTGGAAAATATTATAGGCATGTTTTATATACTTTGCGTGGCACAATCACCCATACTTAATTTAGCTCACAAATCATTCTTTTGCAAACTGTAGGAAGTCACAAGAAATGCCACCATGTATCTGAAAACCCAGATACATGAAGTTTAGTAACTGGAGGATTCGGCACTCAGCTGATTAAAAAAGACATCAGTAGGACACATGAAGCTTCTAAGGAGTCAGGCTCCTGCTTATTGATGGGTGAAGCTCTAGAAGCCCTGCAGCAGAATTATCCTTGCTTATATGATCTCAATCCGTTTTCTATTGATTTTTCTTACACAGCAGTAAGTTTTGATTAACAGTAGTAATAGCAATGACTGCTTCAAAATGTCTTGAATTGATCAGACATAAGGATTTCCTGTTAACTAGAAATTAAAAATATATTTCTTCCAGTATCACAATTAAGAAATGCCTTCCTCTTTGCAAAGGTATAAATGAAAAGATTGTAACATTCCACTAGCAATTTTGTTGACTTAGAAGGTCATTAAGGACAACATCTCCCAAAAAGGTGATCTAACCAGGGGGGAGAAATTTTCCTACATTAACACACATGCACAGCACTGGGCATCATAGAGTCATAGAATGTTTTGGGTTGGAAGGAACCCCTAGAGGTCATCTAGTCCAACCTCCCTGCAGTGAGCAGGGACACC
>NW_009259977.1:1472367-1490498 GCF_000687185.1 Egretta garzetta
ATCATTTTAGTAGCCCTCCTCTGGATCCGCACCAACACTTCCATGTCCTTGTGCTGAGGGTTCCAGATATCCAGGCATCCTTCAGAGGCTGCACAGCTCAGCTTGTTACAAGTACTGGAAGATACCACACTGGTAGGAACCAAGAAATATAAAATACCAACAATAACCCAATAACAGAATAAACAAATACGCGCTTGTAAGCAAAGCTTTTGAAATAAAAGCTGCCATAGCAGGCAACAGAATGCTTCCAACTGCTGCATTATTGTGTCAGGTAACCATCTTCAAAAAGCTTTGTCGTCAGGTCTGATATGTATCAAACTACTTTGAAATATTTTGTGTCTTCTGAACTGTACATTTTTCCCGATGCTGCACGTCTTCCATTTCATGGGCCTTTCCAGAGAAACTGGAGAACTTGAACAACTTCAGGGAAGTTCAAAAGCTTTGTATGCTATCTCATAAGACAAAGTACAAAAAGAAAAAAAAGATTCAGTTGCTGATAGAAAACTCTTCATATGCAAATGCACCAAACAAATCAAAGATAAACTGCCTTAATAAAGGTAAGTCAAAATTATGAGTTTAAGAATTGCCCTTAGAGCAAAAAAATGTTATTTATTTTCCTATCAGTTTGTATCTAATTAAGCAAATTAATAACACTAAAAAAGTGCCATTTGCCTGGCTATATTGGCCAGAAATGTGAACATTTGGTCCACATCCCTGCACTTCCAAGCTGAAGGCTGCTTATTAGACCTGGCAACATTCTTTTTTTGTTTAGCTTTTTTTCCTTCAGTGAAAAAAGGTAAAAACATAAATATACATTTAGGGTTTGGGTTTTTTTACATCTAAAGCTGTTATTGTTTTTTAATTAGAATTTGTGGTCAATAGCATGTATTTCTGCCTAAAGCCAGATAAACCCATGAGCTTTTGCACAATTCACCTCCAAAGGAAATGTCCATTTAAAATAACACTAAACCTTAGGCTTATTCTTTCATTTAGGTTTCATGGCTGCATTTGTTGCATATCTGGCTCCTCAAAAAAAAAAAATTGATATATATTAATATATTCACAGTGTTTGTAAACCCAAGACAGAGAGAGACCAAAGGACCTGTACGGGAGTTAATGGTGCTGACAGAAAAGAGTCTCTGTTGGGCTAAGTATGCAAGAGATGGGGACACAACTTCTTTCTTCTTCCCCAGCTGTCAACAAGAATCCTACCAATAATTTCCACTGCCCTTCTTGGAAAGCAGATGGAGAATCACAATCCGTTCAGCCTTCTTCAGCTGCTAACGTTGCCTTAGTTCCCAGTTAGATGCTGAAGAGGCGAGATCACTATTGCACGGGTGGTGGCAGTGGTTTTCCATGTCAAGCCTGCACAACTGAAGAATAGGGAATTCACCCTGCCTGGCAACTTCTCAGAATAGTTGAGAGCAAAAACCCTACAAGAACGATTCCACTGTGGTTTTGATTTCTATAGATGCTTCCTGCTTTAACTTCTATTCTTTTTCATAAATTTGCTCCCTAGTGGGTAGCCAAATTGGAAGCATAATAGACCATCTCCTAAAACTTCACACCTTCTACTGAAGCACATAGAGCAAAGAATCAAGAGCAGACTTGTTTTGCTCAAGTTTTTGCTGACACCCTTTGAAATCTGTAGTTATGTGGGAATAATCCTTGAACAGTTGTCTTCTACTTATCTGATACAGGTCTAAACTGACAGCACAACATCCTAAAATCATCAGATCATTGTAGTTGCTCTAGGTCAGTAACTACCTTCTAAGGTTTGTAGCAGTTCATCACACGAACTCTCCTAAATGCAAGCTTTTACATTTGCATCTCTGTGCTCTGGTATGCAAGCAATAAAAACAACTTGAGTGTCAGCTCCTTGCAGTTTAAGGATAACTTTCCAAACATCTTCACTTTCCACAATGGCCATCTAAAATGACATTTTTCCCCCGCTTTGGTAAGAAGCATGAGTTTGTGATTTTTTTCAGATATATTTTTTTGACAAAAGTTTGATGCTACATTCCAGATCACTGTGTGAGTTACAGTTCCTGTCTTTCACCAACATTTCACATTTTCAAGTGTTAGAATCTCTCTTCCATAATGTTATCTAAAAATAAAAACATCAGACTGGTATAAAAACCCACTGCAGAAACCTTGCACCATTTCAAAGCAGTCAACAGAAACTGTCCCACTGGTGTTCACTCTGGGTGTGAATGATGTGTATCTTGAGGGAGATATTGTGGAATCGATGCTAGAGATCAATCACTTAAAAGAAACACGGTCATCCAGGACAGTATCTTTTGCAGGGAAGAAAGCAACTCTGCTAAAATAACACTTCAGATACAATGTACATTTGTATGCATACGATTATGTAGAAGTTCATTTATAGTACCTCAGGAGATGAAGTAGCTTGCATGCAGTTATTTAAATAGTTTGGGGACTTTGCAAGAGAGATTTACTCTTGCTCTCCCCACATTTTATTATGGAAGGTTTATCATCAATATTAAAGTTTAATTCCCCCAAAGCAGTGCATTAATACATTCATAAACTTTAATACCTAGAGCTTTGTGCCCACCTTCGTCATATATTGAACGCAATTGTTAAATAGCGGTTCCATACTTTCCTGTAGTTCTTTTTCATAATAAAGGGATTTCAGAAATATTTCAAAAGCATGGAGTCATTTTGATGCACTACATTTTCCCTACTTTTAAATGTCTGCCATGCAGAAAATTGAGTTTTGTGGGTTTCAGAGTAAAAACAAAGACCACAGACCCCTAGTGCTCTCAGCTCATTTTTTTTCAAGCAATTTTGCTAATCATGTATGAACTTCTGGTACATTTATTATTTAATGCTTGCCCCTAAAGCCCGCTTTTAAGTTCACACATAATCATTTGGGTTTATGCTGTTTCATTATTTAAAAATCATCTATTGCTCTGTGTAATAAACTTAACATTGGGAGTCATTTCCCGCTAAAGATCAGTTGTCTATTCCAAAGGCTGTAAATACTTCTAACAGGCCAGTGCTTCTCCTAAAAGTCCCCTGTGCTTCTCATAGATACCAAGGTATTGGGAAGAGAAAATAAGCTGTCTTATTAAGCAGCTCATTAGCATGATGGCACATTCTAACATTTTTCCTTACATGTTCTGCGCACTAAGAGGAGGTGACATTCAAGGACACAAATTACAGACAGCCAACATGCTAAAGGAGGAAGGAAGAACATTTAAAAAAAAAAAAAAAGAAAATAAAAGAAAAAACAGAGAAGTAAAGTCAATGTAGTTGCAATAAAAGAAAGCAAACAGCAGCCTTATTACAGTGGAAAAAAAATACAATTACTCCTAAAGATATTATAATTTGTCAGAATTGCTGCTGTTCATTCTTTGACACCATGGCATATACAAAAGAAAGAAGTGGGAATTCAGAGATTATCAGGAGAGCCTTAAAACTGGCTTCTAGTATCTGACACAGGATACACCAAAAACCAACAGAGCCACAGACACAAAAAACCCCAACTGTCTATGAGTGAAACCTTAATTCAATATACAATTTATTTAATTTGGCTTCTGCTGCCTATAATTGCTTCAATCCTCAAGAACAGCTGGCAGGCACCAAGAGGAAAAAAAAAAAAAAGACACATACTTAGGACAGCAGCAGAGAAGAGTTTAATTAATTTTTAAAATCTTTGTATTTTATTTAGCTTCTGCTGCCATCTACAGTAATCATCACAAATCTGCACAAAGAGCAGGTACAGCACTAAGAGCAGCAAAATAAGCCTGCAGCGCAGTAACAAGCTGGGCTAGAAAGGTACCAGGGGACCTTCACTGTCACTGGAAGATCTAATGAACCCTCTTTGTAGATAAATGCCCTCTCTCAGTGGGGGCCCAAAAATTCATTTACAGCTACTCATTGGCTCTGTAAATGAATTAACTCATCCAAGTAGCACACAGATACAGGCACAGACTTCATGAGTCTGTGTAGATCAAGAAAGCCATGGTGCCGGCTATGAACCGACCAAAGTTTTAATTTCTCTGTATAAGATTATCAGATGGGTACTGACAAGCTCAATTCAGTTTCTAATTTTTCCATATGGTCACATCATGAGAAGGTGGACACCTTACAGAATTGATTTGTTAATCTGCTCCCAGAGAGCCTTGTGTTATTAAAATATTTTTCACTAGTTATATTAATTAATAGAAATTTTTAGATTCCAGAGAACACCAAGTAATTCTGCACTTCTTCCAAAACCTGTACATCTAATAAAACCTGTTTGTGGCACAAAGTAATATGCCCAAGGCATACTAGTAATTTTTGCAGGACAAAACAAAAAACCCGAAACAAGAATGCAGTTTCAAGGTTAAAATTAACTTACAAGTAAGTAATCTGAAGAGACACTACACCTCAGACCCTCGCTTACATTTTCAAAAACTAAGGCATGATTTCTAGTTCTTTGCGTCTTACCAGCAGTCCCACTGTGATTTTCATCTCACCATTGCCAGTGCCATGTAGTAGCATCTGAAGCAGCATAAGCCCTAAATGCCACTTTCTGAATATATTGAGTCAAATCCATTTTTCTCTGCTGTGATTTGTAGCTTTTCTTTTGGGGAGTTTCTGCTGCTCCAAGAGTTTGCAGACTTCTGCTGTCTACTGTGTAACACCCACCTATCTTTTTTGTAGTCTGAATACAATCCATTACCGGGGTCCCCATTTGTATGTCACTGAGGAGTAACAGATAGAAACAGCTACATTTTGAGCTATACACTTCATTAAGAGGTGGGCTCTAATGCAACTTTACAGCATTCTTACTCCACTGATGGATAGACTGGGGCCAGGCTCAAACTCAGAGTTATCACAGCAGCAGAGGGCATGATTATCGCCTTGTCAGAGAGCTGTCTAGTGAATATCTTCGCTGAAATCCAGTGTTCTCAGATGAACCTGAAGAAAAAGTTACCCAAGGCAAGGCATTACTGAAAAATCAATTTTCTTCACTTTTCCAACTCTATAACAGAGATTCAATATTCAAGCTTATCTAGTACAAGTACAGAAAAATATTTCTGGGGATCTACGCAAGCCAGCTTAACACTTTTTTTCATAACTTTTCACAACTCTGTATTTGGTACTTAATTATTAGGTATTGTTAGAAGGATAAAGCATCAAAATATTTGTTCGTTTAAATTTCTGCCATAATGCTGTCAACTGAAAAAGATGCAGAGTATTAGCTGGACTGTGACACCTAATTCAAGCCATAACAAAGTCTTCTGAAAGTCAAATACCAACGTCAAAGTGAACACACCTTTTCTAGCTAGCTATTAGTACATGGAGGAACTACTAACTACATGAGGTTTTGAGCAGAAGTGGAACTTGGACCTGGTTTTGCAGTATTTTTTCCTCTTGTTTCTTGATTGCTACAGACCACAGCAACACCAGGTAGAGTTTCAGCTTCCGATTGCAGGACTATGACCATGCAGGCAGCCTGCGGTGGCTACTGGAAGAGGCTGCTTTCACCCTACTGTAACCCCAGCACTGCTCACCTAACCAAAAACTGCCACCCACAGCAGCAGCCGCCACCTCCTGCTTTTCTGGGATCTGGCTCTAGCCCCATCTGCTTGTGGTTGTCTCTGCCATTCTGCCACCCTAGGAATTAACTTCTTTGCCTACTTTACTCTTGCTATGCTGCAGTTATGAATTGTGCTTGGAACAGCAACAGAAGCAGCCAAAGTGGAGACTTCTGGGGGTGCTAAGGTATGACGACCATCCTGTCTTTCATCAGTTCTGCTTCAGCACACTGCTGCCCTAAAACATAGAAGTGTTAGGAGGATAAACAGATCCATGCTCTTGGGGTTTTTTTCAGGTACCAAGGTTCTTAGAGCTCTCTACAACTGATAAAGAAACAGCACACCTAAAGCTCTGAGCTGCACTGACACGCATTTAAACATGAGGTCATCAGTAAGTAGCCTTAAGGGCAACAGTAATAAGCACTCTGCACAGGCACTCAAAATGAAAAAAATTCTCTTCCTACCTCTGTAATTGGTGCTCCTAGGTGACACTGAGCAACTCATTGCAGTTTCCCCATCTGTAAAATGGGGTTAAAACATATCACATTGCCTCTACAGATAACCAAACAGATCTCTGTTTGTAACACTGCAGACAGTACACAGCCACTGCGGCTGCCAAATATCAAGAAAATCTTTAAAAAGTAAAAAAGTGAAAGGTAAAAAACAGCCAAAACCAACGTTAGGCCATAAAATGACCCTGCAGTAAGATTTTAATACAGAACACAGCAGCAGCTGTCTTTGTTGTAGCTGTTTACAAAATGGCAACAATCTCTTCTGGAGGATTTACATGTACTCTAGATTGTACAGACTCAAACCAAACAAAACTCAATCTGCACCTCCATGCAAAATTTGAAGTCACACCCATCTCTATCCGTATTAATTTTAATTGTTCCTTCCTTCCATAGCTTTGTCTGAAGGCAAGGCTTAAAGCACAAAACCAAAACACAGGTTGCAATAACCACGTTTTCAGCACAGTCAGGAGCAACAGCTCCCCACCAAAGCTTCAGATAGAAGCTCCTGATATACCTGATACACCATCGCCCTGAGTTTTGCCAAACAAGCTCTGACACACCTCTCCGACAGCATCTTTTGAATTATCTGATGACACCTGTTTAACGTTTGGAATGTTACAATAACAGGATCCTCAAACTCAAAGGGCATTACAATTTCTAATACAAAATTCAAATTTGTGCTTTGCTTAAAGTCAAACATGGGCATTGGAAACAACATTAAATAAACTAAGCGTTATGGCTTCCTAAACTTAAACTTTTCCAGTCCCAAATCACAGAAGGATCTGCTCAGATAAAGGCACTTTTTTTTCCTAAAGATTGATGGAGATTTTTTGTGGACTTTTACAGGTTGACTGATTAGCTAATGCTCATCTTGGGAAACACACCTTATTAGAGATGGCCTTCATTACAGATCCGTATATAGTCCCATTCTATGTGCTTCTGATCATCACACATTTACTGTATTTATGGGACTTCCCTGAAAAACCAATGAAAACAAAGGGGTGGACTACATTATTCTTGACACACACACACAAAACAAAAACCACAACATAGAAACACACATACACAAAAATTAGGTTCTTACATCTCTGGAAGGACTTCGGGAACTTGCTGGAAGTTTCAAACTGGTTTCAAATCTTTTTAGTAGGGCCAGCTGTGACAGGACAAGGGGTGATGGTTTTAAACTAAACCAGGGTAGGTTTAGACTAGATATAAGGAAGAAATTCTTTACAATGAGGGTAGTGAAACACTGGAACAGGTTGCCCAGAGAGGTAGTGGAGGTCCCATCCCTGGAAACGTTGAAGGACAGGTTGGATGGGGCTCTGAGCAACCTGATCTGGTTAGCGGTGTCCCTGCTCACTGCAAGGGGGTTAGACTAGATAACCTCTAGGGGTCCCTTCCAAACCAAAACATTCTATGATTCTAAGAAATGCTGAGATAGGGCACACTCATTTTAAAAACTAACTTGTAGAAAGAAATTCTAAAATTTCATATCAATAGCACATTCCTTTTGAAGCTTTGAACTGTAAACTCTGTACAACAGAAGTAAACACAAGAGAGCTGAAAGCCTCTGACAGAGCCCCTTAAAAATGTGATGAGGCAAAAGTCTCCTCCTGGTGATGCACAGTATACAAGATATGTATAGGTTCCTTTCTGGCCTGGCCATTTCTCTTCCCAATCAACTCCTCACCAGCCACGGTGTTAATTCACCGAATGAAAAGGTTTTCAAACCAGTGCTAAGACTCAGAACAGTTTCAGACAGAGTTAAAATTTTTACCTTTCCTTCTTCCAGCAATCACCCAATTACCTTCAACAACTTGTTAACAAAACCTCTTGCATGCCAGTAAGTAAAGATATTACTAATATTAAAAAAAGTCCATAATATGTTCTCCCTTCCACTTAAATAAGGCACTATATGAAGCCAATAAGGAGAGAATGAAACCTAAGAAGAGAATCACATAATAGTCTCAGAAAATACCTATTGCGGTGATCACAAAGGTGAATCTTGCCTACACAAAATGCCATCAAATTAATTCCTCCAGGATTAGGATTATGTCCAACACTTTGCATGAAGTATACGCTCTGAATTTTTTGCACAACTGCTGGAAATTAAACAACCGCAGAGCTGATCCTAAAGTGCCTGTGTGTGTAATATCCCTGTGGATGCAGATTGCCCATAAGCCCGTGGACTGTACACTTCTAACAGCTTGCTACAGTTTAGACATGAAACCTTGTAAGCTAGAAGACAAGCTTTCATGAAATAAGCTTCTTACAGCTAAGTTAGTTTTAAAAAAAAAAAATGCAGTGATGTTTTATTAATACAGCTGAAATCTGTAGGTGAAAAAAAATATGCAGTAAACCTATCAAAACTATTCATGTTTTGATCTGTTTACACATTTTTTGCCGCTGCATGTTTTAGGGCCAAGTATATTTATCTATTTATTTAAGAGTTCCATCATTAAAGTGTCACATGAACTATGGAAAAACAGCTTCAGACCTAAATAAAAAAATGTTTATACTGTACTACACCTATTATACGTCAGTCTGTCTATAAAAAGTAGTAAACGAGCTTTACCAAATTATATATGAAAACAAATATGAATCATTTTAGAGAACCAATTAGTATATCTACAGTTAAAAGGACACTCAAAACTTCTGTCCAAACCACATTTCCAAACACTTTCAGCATTCTGAATTGTAAACTTTTTCCCCAAGAAAGAAGTAGTTACTAAATATGAAGTAGGAAAGTGACATGAATGAAAAATGCAGTTACTTACAATTTAAGTAACAGGAATTTTTTTTTTTAAGAAAATTTAATATTATTACATAACTGTAGGCATAAGTGTCACTTTGTTCACATAGAGTGCTGGATATCAAAAGTATTAACTGCTAATAGACAATCAAGTGTAGGAAATCATAAAATCTATAGGCTGCAGTCCTTTTACTGCAGAACAAGTAGTAATATAGGATTTTGCAGTTTGGGTTTGTTGGAATTAAAGCCGTTGTTATAAATTTGTGACACACTCAAGAGTTGCAAACTACAAACGCATTCACATGTACGCCAAGCCACAAAATTAATAATATAAATAGATGTTTCTATTGAAACTACTCAAACTGGTTTGTTTCTTGGAAATATACCTGAAAATGTTCAAATAAAGAAGGTGAGAAAGATCATCTTGTTGAAGCACTTCTCTGATACTTAGACAGTCTAATTAGTTACTAATTCTGTCATCAATTCCCAACACAGAGTTAGTTAAGCAAGTTCACCCATTTCAGTTTCCATTTGTAGAACAGGAATAATGCTTTATCCTACTTTCTCCTCATGCACCCACTTTATGATGAACTTGCTTAAAGATTCTTTTTTAATGCCTTTAGAGACCATGCACTGCAATAGGCTTGCTGCCTTCTTAAATTAAGACCATGACAAGAATGCCTACTGCATGTGGGTTTGCTTCAGAAGAAGCTTGTGAAGCTCTTTTTCTTCACAAGAAGCTGACAAAAAGCCTTATAGTTGGACATCTCAAAGAACTCTACCAAGCGCTGCAAACACCAGAATATTAACAGGTTGAATATTTTCATGCAGCTACTCAATGAAGAACAGTGATACTAAGAAAGAAAAAAAAATAAACCCTCAAATGACTAAGTTACTTGCAAACCTGTTTGTGACTCCAGATCAAATTAAAGATTGTATTAAAAATACACACATATTAAAATAAAACTGGGCTAAGAATGGAAAGTCCACAAGAAATGGACTGCATTCTACAGAAACATCCAATACATTTTGGAAGCTGATTTCAGAGATGCCCACTGAGCTTCAGGAAAGTGAGCAGCTCTGCCAGGCTGGCGCAGCCTGGGGGCCTGGCAGGCATGGCCACACGCATCAAGCATACAGAGAAAAAGGGGGCTTGCATACATTTTCAGTAAATACATTTAAGATCCAGCAAGAATAAAGTCACCACAACACTCTTGAATGGATTAAAAACCAACCAAACAAAAAGAAACCAACCACTTGCAACAGTCAAGTCTCCCCTTATTAAATCAACGCACACAGAAATTATCAAGACAACGTTCTGTTTCAGATGGCTGCTTCTGAGAAGTGAACATTGCACCACTTGGGTGAAGAAAGCGGGTGGTATTTCAGCTGCAAAGTAATCACCTGCCGAGCAGTGACCACGGGGTTCATAACGTCAGGACAGTGCTACGTGCTCTACAGACCTTATGCATTTTCAGTAATCTGAAAGCATTGTAAAAGCAGAGAATACAGTGAATATACGAACATCCCCAAAGCAACGCAACTGCAATGCGGGTTCTGCAGCGCAGGCACTCCCCGAGGCGTTGCTGACTTACTTCAAATCCCCCCCAGTGCAGAGAGCTCCAGTGACAGGCAGCCTTCCCACCTCGCACCACCCCCTCGACCTCTCATGTCCAATGCTGTCTAACTACCATCCAGAACTGAAGCTCCACATACAGTATTACTGAATTGCAACCAGTTTGATATAAGCGATTTATTTTGCCAGACTGACAGTTTTATCAGAATTCCTTATCTGATCTGTTTTACCACACCTTGTCATTCATTAGAAGCCATCAGTAATGAAAGAAAAGTTTCATGATAACTTGACTGGCCAAAACTGACTGCCAAGTATTTTAAAACTGAACTTTTAAACTTATCACTGTGATCTGGATCAACTGAGGATATCTGAGCTTTTGGCATACAAAAATCTCCATCTGCTTCATGGCCTTCATAAGTAATACAGAGGGATCTCAAGAGTTGTTTTATTTAAGGTATTTACCACCAAGAGTTAAAATGGTGCATACTGCTTCTCTACTTATACAGAATTGGGCAACATCTGGTGAAAGTTATTTGGGGCACCTGAGGTACTTTCAAGGTATCCCATTTTCAGAAATAAATGGCTCATTTTATAAAAAACAAGTTAAAAAAAACAAACAACCAGGGCATCCAAGAATCATCAGAAGCCTTAAACAGCTCCAGTAAGTGGCTCCGATCAGAGTGGAAACAGAATCTGGTAAAACCAAACCAGGAGTACTTCTCAACAGGGTTTGGGAATCAGGGAGGAAGGCAAAGTGGGGGGGAATGGATTTTTTTGACACAGAAATGTTCTTTGTAGCTTGTCACGGTTATGATTAACATCATTCACTGGAGCAAGAATAACTGCTGATAGCAAAATAAAATTGATTGCTTAAAAAGTTCAAAACCTTTTCTTTATTCTCTTTGGTTTTTTGATTAAGTAGCAGTTCCTGCTAAAACAAAATAATCAGTCCTCAGAATTCATATTCTGTACACACCACATAAGCCACTGAGTACTGCTTCAGTTGCAACCGCCAGTAATAAATGTGCTGAACGTTTTAGGTTTAAAATAATATGAGAATAGCAAATATCCTTAGCAGACAGGGCTTGATTCTGAAACACACGTGGGTGGCAGTTGAAGTGAGGAGTGGTACGTTTTATCTTGGTTGACAGCTACTCATGAACAGCTGCAGCTCTATCCCTAAGTGCAGCACACTACTTGCAGAAAATAAGTAGAAATTCTTCAGCCCAGTTGCCTACAAAAACATTCCCAGTATTCCCTAGGAAATTACCCTAGACATTACATGTACCAGAGTGCCAGTTTCCACCAAGGCAACAGTGCATATGGTTTGGCTGATTTTAACAATTCAACAGCATCATTGGAACTCAGACATATATAAATAACAAGTAGCTGTACCAAATTTGTACATTTTGGGAAAACCATGTATTTCATACAAAGTATGCCAGATTATCTATACTGTGTGCATGAAGTAATTATTACAAATTTCAGAAGATGTTTCTGATGAAATACAAGTTAAAGGTATACAAGATATGAAATAGTACCTCAGTTGTACCTACAACGGGCTTTCCCTCATGTCACCATGTTCAAACACCACCCCTTCTCTAGAGTACATTTGAGTCAATGAAGAGTCCCTTCATACCTTCAGTGGGCTTTCGCCTGCGGCCTGGGTCAATTAGGCGAGCAAACCAGCATTTCCTAAGAACTGATCGGTACCCTAGGAGCTCCCTCTGAGCTTCAGGCTTCGGCCTTAAAGGAAAAATAAACTAACCCTGAAGGTATAATACCAGCTATCAGAATACACTGAAGCAGCATAGCTGGAGTCAGCTTTGGGGAAGAACGATTTATGGATCATAAAAGTAGGTAAATAAGTGATGTAAACCATGGAGGTAAATAGGCGAGTATACCTGATGATTGAGAGAAAGAAAATTCTTCCAGACAAGTAACAATGAGAGGTAACCAAAGACCCTACTAGCCTGAGGGTGATTTTTCAAATACTCCAGTGGCCACAGGACTGGACCCACAAGGAACCCCCAAGCAAGTGCAGGTAGGACCAAAATGAATAGAAAAGATTGGAGGCATCAGTTTCCACAAACACTCAGCCAAAAATTTTCTATCAGATTCCTTAGAAGTAGCTTACAGATCACACTTGTGTCTATCCCTTGTATGTACGATTGAGTCTGTAATCTGTCTCCTGTCTTCGCAGCTGCTAGTGCTGTCGGTACACAACAAATGCAGTCCTAATGGCATTCCACAATAATGAACAGGACAGACATTTATTAAACCACTGACAAACCAGAGACTCTCATTTTCTGACTCAAATTAGAACTTAAAAATAGCTTCTGGGAGAGTAAGACTTCGCACATATTTGTCAGTTATGAGAGAGTCAAAGGGAAAGCCCAACTTCCAGCTTCCCCTGTTGTGAGATGGCTACAGTTGAAAGTGGTTTGTCACCCAGCTGCATCATGAGCTGGGACTGTCCCTGAATAGAGAACTGTCCATCAAAGCTAACCAAGATACAAGGATGTGCGTCTACATCTGTAGAAGTAATTGCTTGATGGCTTTTATTATGAGATGACCACTAAGGATGTTGAGTTAGCCCCAGACAAGGAGGTGCTGATAGATGCTGTATTTTTCTACTATGATCAGGATTACAAACAATTAAATTATCACCCCTAACATGACATATAAAATACCTACTTTTAACTTTCTTTGAAAAAAGGTACAGAATAGGCCTATGATTAACTTTTATATTTTAGCTGTAACATCTTGAGTCAGAGAGCTTGCCTAATACAGTTGAGCACAGAGGGCTGGAGACAGCAATTTTCCATTCTGTATCATGCCCTGACAGCAAGCTGACACTCTATTTTAAAAGTACTGAGCAATTTGAAAGGTTTCCAGATAGCAGGGATTTAAATGTACTTTCTGAGCTGAGATTTGCTCATTTTTTCTACCCCATTGAAACCAGAAAATCATTACTCCCTTTATAATTACAAATGGGCTCATTTGGGGGAAGGGTTAAGGCCATATGCTGGGAGCTGCAGAAAGAAATGCGCAACCGTCAGTCACGTAGCATTAAATAATCATACTGGTGGTGGGGTATGTATTTTAGGTGCATGTTGCTAGTAAATCTAGCTACAAAGCATAAAACAAGCAGGAAATGTCTTGTTCATCTCTAGCTGCAGCGTGAGGAACAGGGGGGAACTGCTCCAGTGATTCTTTACACCAAAATTTATAACAAGCAAAAGCCAAAACAAACTGTTAATAAAAGATTAGAAAAATTTACAAGGACATTCCATAGGAAATAAAAAGTCATATTATAGCCATAGCTGCCTTATCACACTAGCCCAAATCCACTTCATAGACTGCTTTTCTATGTGCTTTTTACTCCCTGCAGTTACAAATGAGACTTGGCGATTAATTTAATTTTTGTAGCAGCAGCAAAAATACAAGTTCAAGAAGAATGGGAGGAGGGGCAAACAGGGGACAGAGCGAGGAAAAAAAGCAAAGATAGTACAACTGTGCTCTCCAGTACAGTTACATCTTACATTAGAAAGGATCTCCGACAGGAAGAAAAAAGTTTTGAAACATTAAGCTTTAATGACTAGATCAAACATATTGCTGTATCAACGGTAAGCTAAGCCTCACTGGGGGGGGAAGACAAGTCGTACCATCAATCTCAAAGATTGTCATTCACATACTGCACTTATTACACTTACCTGGCATAGGTGTACATAAAAAATATCCCAGTAACATCAATCAATGCCAAGACAAAAACAGAGGTAAAAAACTTCCAAAGTTCCTTTCATCTGAAAGAAGCTGGTATTTACAATATAATGTCATGGACTCTGCTTCCTTCCTACACAAGACTGCAGGTACTGCCATACAGCCAGAAGCTTATGCTGCTGGTGTAATAGTCTTCGGAAGAAGAAAAAGGTACAACTCACCTGTTCAGTGTTGCAGGTGGAAGCTTGTGTTTAACCTGCAATGCTCAGATGAGAAGCCAGTAAGCTCCATTCACCTGTGCTACACCACTGAGCCTACTAACAGTCAGAAGACAGGTCCGCTACACCCTGCCATCCTTTCCCCAATATCCATAACGCCACATAAAGGAGCACCACCCAGAAGGGTGGCCAGAGGCACAGGCAGTCCATTTTATTATTGTTAAAATTGGTTCTCTTTCTACAATTGATTATGACTTAAGGAAAGCACTTCAGTCATTTCTGCTTAAAATCTAGAATAAACATAGTTTAGTGTTACAAATGAGACCACGCTGGGAGGAGTAGCTGCTACACCAGAGAGCAGATGTATTTTTTGCATTTGTCCTTACCTGAAAGACTTCGGAAAAGTCAAATGAAATTAGCAAGAACACATCAAAGATAGCACCACACACCTCTAGTGCTAACATGGCCTTTGCAATGCATGTTTTTCCTAAGAAAATCTGATGGCCAAGTGTCCAAAATTATTGCTTCTTAGGAGACTCTAATGTTCTGCAGCCTTTGAATCCTTCAGATATCACAATCAGAATGGCAGCTCCACTTCAGCACAGCGTGATGGTCCCAGTTGGATTAGGAATGGGATATCACATTAGCAAGCAGTCAGCATCCCACGTTAGAGCTGCTCCCACAAGTGCAGGAGAAGGGTGGGAGGCATGCAGTACTGAAACAGGCACTTGCATTTTTAGAAAGAGACATGTTCACCTAGTGCCCCAGTTTGCACCACAAACCAGAGGTTAAAGGGCCATTAAGTGGTGCTTTTTCAATAAACTGGAAACTAATGAAGAGTTGCGGTAATACTGTGTCTGGCTACCAAATCTTACTCTTCAGATCACTTTATTTAGAAGGGAATGTAGTTTGCAGAGCTTTTTATAAAGCTCTTATTTTGTTAAAGAATTTTCTAACAACTTTCCTACTGTAACTAAACTGGTGCAATTCTTTCCTGGAATACCACTATCATGTACAAACTATAGTATCTTAAAACACATATTAATTGACTATTTAAGCAATGAAATGCTTCTTTTGCAGTGATCTTTCATTGTGACACAGGCAATTATCTTCATGGATGGAAATCTATAGCTCCCAGAACTGCTGGACAATTAGTGAGAATTAATAAAAATCCACGCATGACTTGCTATTGCAGTCATAGATCAACCAGTAAACTAACACCGACTACCTCTCCTCAGTGAGCAAGGTCTGCAAGTTTCTGTTTAAAAGAAGTTTGCCAGTAAAATGGGTTTGGAACATTCATCAACACGAATGGCTCCTGCGTGTCACACTGGAAATCATTTCACCAAGATCCCCCTTAGTTCAATCTGTACGTGTATTTGTTTCTTTTGTGGGCTGCAAGTAGGTATTTCTGCCTATGCCCAGTACCCAGATTTGCTTCCTGAGACCTGCCTTCTGAACTTTGTAGGGTTTCATCTTCAAATTCAGATCTCCAGCAAATTCAGATCTGACCACCTCTAGAACAACCAACTTGGGGCTTAATTTATGCTCCCATGTTATATCACTAATTACTCGGGTCAAGCCCTTAATTTATCTAAATGTGCTCAGGCATGATGGCATCTGCCCACATACTTCCAGTTCAAGCAGCAAATAAGAGCAGAATTGTCTAAAATACTTAAGTGTCTTATTAAACCAACCAAAAGTTGGTGATGCTTAGGCTCCTAAGTGCATGTGGATCTTCTGAAAATTGTACTACAAAGAAAACCAATCCACTAATAACTTGGGCCCTGGTCCTATAGTCCCCACACAGTAAACTCCCATTATAGTTCAGTGAAAACTGTACAAAAGTTTGCAGAACCAAGTTTTTAGATAAAAGAATGGTCCCAGAATTATTCCACAGCACCAACAGCCAGGAGAGGAACAAAGGTCCAATATAGACTGAGGTGGCACCTTGGACATGCCACGTAGCTCTTCTGTGCTTCAGCGTGGAAGCCTGTGTCCATATAATGCTGTTTATCTGTAAATACTCCCTTGCTCTTCTCTTTTTTCTTACTCCCCCCATTTCCCACTCTGTAAGTTCTGTTCTACACCCCATTCCACACAAGCACAGTCTCTGTAAACTGGCAGACTGCTTGTTGCCATAATCAAGCAATCTTTAATCAGTGTGAAACTGAAATGTGGAGGTATGGAATAGGTTTGGGAATGCCACTTTGCAGACGCACGAATTTCAGAATGCACCACTGCTGACTTTCATAGCCTGAACTGGAAATAAGAGTCAGTAAAGAGCCCAGCGGGACAGAGAAAGTCGATTTCTGTCCTGGCTTTAATTAATTACAGTGGCAAAACTCTTGGTTAAAAACATGAATAGAAGTGCGCTTTCCTGTGTATATGTAAAGAACTGGTTAATAAACATGCTACCGCATGGTGATCAAGATTATTCAACTCTAGATTTCTGGCACTCATAAAACGTACTTTTTGAACACTCAAAATTGGTTTCTACTGGCCATTTTTTACATCAGCTGTTAGCACTTAAATACCACAAGAGCTTTCAGCATGAGTAAGCAACACCATTTAGAAAATCCATTTACTTTGGCTGTACCAGCCATCGTCCTTCATTCTTTTTTATGAACATTTTAGGAAAAAAATGTTACTTATATGAGAACAACCACAGAGCGCAAATAGTACGCTAATACACTCAAGCCTGCAGAGAAGTAGTAAAATATTTTAGATAGGTAGGATAACACTCAACTGAATAGCCAGAGCTGTGGCACAGAGGTATTTATCCAGAGATGGATCCAACTGCAACTTCCACCATATCAAGCATACACATCTAATCTGTGCAAATATGAGCATATAAAATGCAATGCAATGATGTAACTTATACATTTGGATCAGCTCCCCCCCCAAGTGTTGTTTTAGACAGTCTAATCCTGCCTACTTTCTTCTTTCCCCAATCCGACACTTACTCCCAAGTCAAAATTCCAAGCCAATTGAGAAGACTCAAATGCTTTCCAGCATCTATTTTTATGGACATCCATGGAGAATAAAGTCTTGTTAAGCTGGGGTTTATTAATTTTCTATAGTTTGATGGCAGAATATTACATGGATGCTAGTCTTAGTAAACTTCCTCTAAACAATCTCTAAACAAAAAAGTGAAAACATTGTTAAATATATCAATGCTAAATACAACCAAAAACCCCCACTAATTGGTCTGGGGGTTCTTTGGTGTTTTGTGGTTTTGTTTTGGTTTTTTGTTATTTGGGGGTTTTTTGTTTTGTTTTGGGGTTTTGGGTTTTTTTGTTAAGTGTAGTGAAAGAGGTGCTGTTTTCTTCAGCTGCTGTGACTACTTTTGAGATGTCATGTTCATAATCAACTTAACTTTAAAGAGTGATCTGCCAGCCCCTCTCTTGTTTCCATTTCTGCATTTTGTTTCTGTTTTTTCCTTGGTCCTAATTCCTATCTGAACTCTCAGTTGCCCCTTTTGCGTGTTTTCCTCCTCTACTATTCCATTGCTTTCCTTTGTATTCCGCGTTCCATAGATCAGGTGAGCAAAATCTGACCACGGGGCACTGCAGTACCTGAAACGCTAGGAAGCAAGCACCAGGAATTTAGAAGCCAGCCTCTGGACACTCACTACTGCTGAGCGTTAGGGCCAATGGAACTCAGAAGACACAAAAAAACCAACCCCCAAGCAGCCACAGACGTTCTAGAGCAAAAACCAACAGACGCCATCTATCTGGATTTCTGCAAAGCCTTTGACACGGTCCCCCACAACATCCTTCTCTCTAAATTGGAGAGCTA